>NC_058130.1:424143883-424177769 GCF_016433145.1 Gracilinanus agilis
CCCCCCCCCCCCCCCCGCAATCTTTAACTCAGGAGCTTCTGGCTGGCGCAGTCTCTCTACCTACACCACCAGCTTCCTTGGATCAAAAAAGAAGGAGAGCAGAAATGGGTCCCTATTTGAAGGATGGAGCAGGGTCTGTGTCAGACTAAGGAGCGGGGGAGGTGAAAAAGAGAAGGAAGAAAAGATGATTTAGAACCTCAGCATTTGGACCTTCCAAGATTGCACCCTTCCAGCTGCGTCAGGTCTGCTTCTCCAGACAGGGCGCCTCAGTGATGTCTCCCCAAAGGGTTACAGGCAATGATGCCATCTCCCTGAGCTCCGGGTACTCAAGCCCCAGGGGAGTGGGGGGTTGGGGAAGGAGGGCTGGAGGTGCCACAGGTCCAGGTGCAATGCTCAGGCCCATCCACACGACTGAAGGTCTGAAAAAAGACCTCCATCGCTAGCACTTAGCCCACCCCACTCCAACATCCCTGCCTGCGGTAACTGGGACCCCCACAGCACTCCCCTCCCCCAAATACGCAGCCTCAGCTCAGTCAGCAGGGCTGGCCAATGCACCATCCTCAAGCTGGCGCAGGTGCCAAGGCTAAGGGTGCAGGCGGTGCTCCATCGTGGTGTGCATGCCCGGTGCATAAAGGGGAGATCCCCTGAGGAAGGGGTCCCAGGGACAGGACCGTGGGGCTCTCCAAGCAGCACCCCATCTTGTCCCCCCAAGTGACGCTCGAATCCTGGAGACAACCTTTGGCCGGACCTGCCCCTGCCTTCGAGAACCTAGCCGTCGCCACTTACCCAAGGGGGAAAGCAGCTACGGGAGCAGCGGCGCCGCCTCCTCCTCCTCCTCCTCCTCCTAGTCCTCCGGGGCTACCCGACACCCCAGTCCCCACCCGGCAGCAGCTCCCCGACTCTGCCCAGTGGCCCAGCCACAGCCACCGGCGCCCGGGCCCCGCCCCAACACCACCAACGCCCCGCCCCTCTCATCCATTGGTCTCTGGATGCCTTCTCGGTCCCCCACCCACTTTTCTCATTGGGCGAGATGCTTCTCGCCCCGCCCTGCGGCGAACAATCCCCGTCCCCTTTCCTGATCTGGCTCCGCAGGGGGAGCGAAAGCAAGAGCTCTGCAGCCCCCGGGATCCTAGAGGCATCGCCGCTGCCTCTCCCTTAAATGGCCCGGGTGGAGGACTAGGGCTGGTCTGGCATGTCACTGTGCTGGCAGGTCTAGGGACGCTTCACTCCCTCAGGCCTCTCTCAGGTGTACAGGGCTGAAAGGCAGAGAGCCTTTCTGCAACAGGCAGCGTGGGAAAAAAAAAAATTCCTTGTGCATCCAGTGGGACAGACTTGTAGATGCAGATGAGGAAAGAGAGGGGCTTGCTTATGGGGAGGTGTTGGACAGGGGTGGAGTAAGAAGGATTTAGCCATACTGAGCTCTGATGGGCTACAATGGAAGACACACACACACACACACACACACACGCCTAGGTTGTTGGCTACAAACAGACTTTAGAAATCAGTGCCTTTCTCTGTGCACTCTGGTTTTTACAGTTTATGAAAGGGTGGCTCTAGACACGACTTTCTTCTCCCACTCTAACCTCTTCTCTGACACAGAAACAGAAAAGAGGAAATCTGTCTCTAATTGTCTCTGTCTCTTTTTCAATGTCAAATTAACAAGCTTACTAGCTGTGTGACCCTGGGCAAGTCATTCGACCTCTGTTTTGTCTCCATTTACTCCAATGTAAAATGGAGATAATAACAGAACCTACCTCTCAGGGTTTCTGTGAGGATCAAATGAGCTAGTATTTGTACAGTGCTTTCTTTGTACAATGCCTAGAACATAACACAAGTTATATAATATTCCCTTTTTATCTTCTGCTCCATCCTTCTGACCGGGTGCATCAAGAGCCTACCAAGAACCCAGGCACTGTGCTAAGGATATCTGTGTCTCTCTTTCTTTGCCTTCCCCTCACAAGGCAATACACTATCTGAAATCTCCTAGAGAGTACTAAAATAGAGATTCCTCAGTCTTTTAGAAGAGGCTGTGGAGCCCTCCTTCTGACAGTGGTCTATGTCCAGGAGACAGCTGGAAGTTACTTTTCCTCCACCAACAATATCCCCATTACAATCTCCAAGAAAAACTTATCTTGCAGCACCTGATCATATAAAGAAGAAAGTTGCCTTTACCTTCATAGTTCTCCTTCTACCCACTATCCCAAGACTTCTTTCTTCCATTTTTAAGGGCTAGACAACAAGTAGTGGCAAGTAGCCTGCCTTATGTTTAGCATTCTCCAGGCCCAAGCAACAAGTTATTTTGTTTTTGTTCCTCCCGCCCCCGTCCCCAACTTACCTATCCTTATTCCAAGGGCTGCAGCTTTGAAGTCCAGCCCCGTGAGACCTAGTAACATTTTGACTAAGTGCAGGATCTTAATTTTTCTTTTAAAGTTTCTATTCCATTGCTAGAGATCTGAAAACAGTTCTGCTGAGATCTACTGCTATACTAAAGCCATCATTGTCTTCTTGCCCCCCTTCTTATCATAGATGCAATCTTACACTTATTCAATTATTCAAAGCATACTTATTAGGTGTCTCCTGTGTGCTGAGAAAGCACTATACTAGGCACCAAGGGAAATACAAAGTTTAAGCAAAACAATCCTTATACTCATGGAATTTAGAGTCTAGTAGGGGAATGGCTGAAAACCAGAGTACGTAATATTACAAAATTAGCTCTTAAGAAAGATGCAAAACAAAGTGCCACGTGAGGTCTGAGGAGAATTGTCTCTTTGATGGATAATCTGAGAAGACTTCTAGAGAAGGTGACATTTGAGTTCATTTTTAAAGACAGGAAATAATTCATCAGCCAGAGAAGGAGATAGAGGGCATAACAGACAGAGAATAGTGTATATACAAAGATGTGGAGTCAGAAAGCACATGGCATATTTTGGGGTCAGGTATTTTAGTTCAAGCATAAAGCACATGAAGGAACATAATATTAGATAAGATTGGAAAGTAAGATAAACCAGAGATTATAAAAGGCCTAGAATACCAAGCAAAAGAATTTGAACTTTACTTAGACAATAGGTAACCACTCAAGATTTTTCAGCACAAGTCCTGAAATGGATAGGTCTAAGTATAAGGAAAATTCTTTTAGTATGACAATAGTATATTACATTAGTATGAAAGATTAAAGAAGAGAAAGTGGAAGTGGGAAGATATGTTAGAAAGTTATTAGGTAGGTGTCAGTAGGGCAGCTAGGTGGTACAAGTAGGTAGTGCTGGGTCTGGAGCCAAGAAGACTTATCTTCCTGAATTAAAAGCTGGCCTCGGATACTTACTAGTTGTGTGACCCTGGGGAACTCTGTTTGCCTCAATTTCTTTATCTGTAAAATGAACTGGAGAAGAAAATGGCAAATCACTTCAGTATCTTTGCTAGAAAAATCCCATATGGTATCACAAAGAATTGGACAGGACTGAATAACAACAAAAGGAAATCTCAAAAGTAGTGAAACAGATGCAGCCAAACAGAGTTCACAGTAAGAGGTCAACCATTAATCACGCATTTGCTGAGTGTTTACCATGTGCCAAGTGCTCTTAAGTACTAGTGATAAAAGAAAGGCAAAATAAAACAAAACAAACAAAAACAAACAAACAAATAATAATTCAACAGGTCTACCCTTAAGGAATTTAAATTCTAGTGGGGAACACATAAATAAAGTACATAGACCATACATACAGAGTAGATGGACAAGTAGAGGGGAAGGCACTAGTACCTGAGGGGAGGGAAGAAAAGGCTACCTTCAGAAGGTGACATCAGACCCAAATCTCAAAACAATCCAGAGATTCTAAGAGGTGGAAGAGAAGAGACGGAATATTCCAGGCATATATACAAAGGTATGAAGATGAGATAGGGAGTGTTGTATGTGAGAAACAGTAAGGAGACCAGTATAGTTAAATTGAATAGTGGAGATAAGATAGTGAATTCAAAAATGAATATGTTGAGATTGAGATGCCCACCAGATACTGGATACCATATATCTAACTTTCTACTGGGCACTATTTGTATAAGTTTGATAATTGAACACATGGATGCTGATGAAATCACTAAGTGAGAGTAGTATACAAAAATAGAGATGCTCCCATAGAGATGTGAGTGAGAGGGAAGGAAAGGTCAGAATAGTAAGACGAGAACAGATGTATATGGAATCTCAAGTCCAGAGAGGAGAGAGTGTGTTAAGAAGGGTTGGGCAAATGCTAAAGAGAAATCAAGGAGGATACCTAGTACTCAAGTGAGTTGGTCCTCTATACCCTCCAATGATATAGATTGCAACCCATCTATCCTTGCCCATCCCCTTGTATTCTTGTTCATGTATTTCTATGAACTCAACCAGAGGCAGCTCCTCAACATGCTGGAGCCTTGATTTCTCTCAAAATTCTCGGGATACCAGTAGGGCACACAGCCAATCAATCATCTGCCCTGTGTTCTTGCCACATGTCCAGCTTATTATTTTTCTCCTCTGTATCTCATTATATTCTTTACTTTGGTTTTTCATTGCATTTCTTTGTAACAAACTGGATCTTGTTCGCATTCGCCATGTGCTTTTTCTATTGCCCTTTGGGGAACATGCATGGAACATGAGTATTTTTTTTAAAAAAAAACACTGAATTTGGTGATTGGAGGTCATTGCTAATCTTAACTAATTGATATGAGTGGAAGCTAGAAACCAAATGACTTAGGAAAGAATAAGTAGTGAAGTAGTCATATCATGTGGAGCCCTTTTCAATAAATTTAGCAGTAAAGAACAGAGAAGTGGAATGATAGGATAAATGGTCAAAGCATGAAGGGAAGTGGTTTTCTTTTTGGACTGAAGAACTTGAGCATGTTTTATAGATAAATGGGAAGCAGCTACTACAGAAGAGATTAAAGATGGAAAGAGAGAAAAGGGATGTCTGATGGAGTAAATTTCTGGAACAAAATAAAGGGCATGCATAGAGGTATTGGCTCTAATGAAGAGCAAGGATACCTCTTCTTCTAGTACAGAAGCAGGGTAGCAAATGATAGATGCTAAAAAATGGAGGAGGGAAGCAAGGAAACCGCATGTTTTTTAGCTCAATCCTTGCTGGAAAGTTGCTGCAACCTTAGAGACTACTGAAAGCTGACTTCCCTAGATGGGATTGTTTTCACTCCTGCTTTTGAGTTGAGTTCTTATCTCATTCTCAGTAGAAAAGCCCATTTATTCTTGTGTATTCTTTGTCCTGTTTTAATCTTCATAACTTAATTTCTGTTTATTGCTGATTTTTGTAAAGGAGTTAACTTGCTATTTGAGACTTTTTTGAATACCCAGAATTTGGTGGGAAGGGACAAAAAACTGGCGAGTGTAATTTAAGTTCTACTTTCCCTTTGACAGCAACTAAGGAAAGCTGTGTTGATCCTGAAACCCCTAAAATTATTGTACCCTTAAATTACAAAGAGTTGTTACATAGTAGATAAATATAATTCTAGCCTAATACTCTATAAGTACTCTGCAGCACCTGCATCAGTCACCTTCATAACCAGTGGAACAAATTGTTCTCTTATGCCCATTCTGCCTGGAGAAGTCTTCACATGCTTGGAGTAGAATTTTAAACTCATTTTAGAATTTTGTTTATTTTGCCTACAACCCATAAGTGACTATTTTTCTTCATGAAAAAAATTAACCCTCAACATTTATTTATTCTATACATTTTCCTGTGGAAAATATGCATTCCTTCTCAAAGCAGTGGAAAGAACCCTGGATTTCAATCCTGGGCTTGCTACTTATTATTTCCTTGAAGATGGACAAGTTCCTCAACTCTTTGAATCTCAGTTTCCTTGTCTTTGAAAGGAAAGGGGATGTGAGGGGGCACTATAAGTAAGAGAGATCCTTTTTAATTTCCGAAGTCTATGATTTTATAAAGAAAATGTAAAATGTTTCAGAATAAGAAGGTATAAATGAAAAAGAAGGCATGAAGAAATAAATTTATGTGACTTAATTACCTCAGATGACTCATTACAGGTTTCTGTTTTATTTAGATCTCAAACCTGGATTGTGTTTTCTTTATGCTTCATATAGCCCTAAGCAGAGAGTCATTGCTTAAAAAAATTATTATTAACACCGTAAATAAAATACCTAACCTTACTCATATTTTAGTTATTTATTAACATATTAGCCTAAAGGAAGGTTGTTAAGTCCATGTTTTAAACTTCCTCTAAGGCAGGGGTCTGTAACGTCTGGCTCTAGAGCCATATCTGGCCCTTTTGAGGGCCAGATGTGGCTCTTTCTGCAGGAGCCATAAAGTCAATTTTTTTTCAGGCGCTGTTACAGGAGTGCGCACTGTGAGCACTATATGGCTCTCACGAAATTACATTTTAAAAAATGTAGCGTTTATGACCAAAAAGGTTGCCGACCCCTGCTCTAAGGTCTCAGTTTTTGCCATGAGGAAAGCCAGTCTCTCCTGGCTAGGGAGAAGTAGTTTGGAGAAAACCTTCAGGAAATCCAAACAGTAAAGGTTTAGTAAACACGTGAAAAAAAAAAAAGATAGTAGGAGTGAGAAGATAAGCACAAAATGTAGTATCAATATAAGTAAAGAAAGCAAGTATTTAAGTGAAGGAAAGGTCACTAGCAATAATCGGAATTTACCATTGGATCCAACTGTAGAATTAGTCATATTCTTTTGAGTCTGAAATTTCTGTTTTGGAGCACTTCATTCTGATTAGTGAGTGCCTCACATGACTTTCCACATCTTAGCAGGTTCCAGTCACACTTACCTTTATTCCTTGCCTCATTTATCAGTGTTCTTATCTATCACCTATACACTTACTATCCCTACCCTGCTAACTTTCTACTTCTATAACCATAATCAAATAAATATTGCCATTGCTATTCCGAAGGGTGTGTCATTTTACTTCTCCCTGATGCCCCTCGATATGCCAGTAACTTTGTGAATTACAAAGCCCTGCCAACACCTTCCCCTCCCCACCCCCCAATTTTTGTTGTCTCCCCTTGTGAGAATGTAAGCTTCTTGAAGACAGGGGCTGTCTTTATTTTCTTTTTGTATCCCTAGAGCTTAGCATAGTCTCTGGCACAGAATAAAAGTTTAATAAGTAGTGAATAGAAGGCTGGACCTGGAAGTAGGAAGGCCTGAGTTCAAATACCACCTTAGATACTTCCTAGCAATGCAATCCTACGCTAGTCACTCACTTCTTCCTGCCTCAGTTTCTTCATCTGTAAAGTAGAGATAATAATAGTATCTGCCTCTGAATGTTGTAAGGATAAAATGAAATAGTATTTGTAAAATATTTTACAAACCTTAAAGCACAATATAAATAGAGAGCTATTTTTATCCATTCATTCTCTAGAGATACAGAAGATCTAAGAATCAGGAATGTGGGTTGAAGGAGGTCAAGGAGGTCACTGGAAATAAGAATCATGGAAATGAGCCAAGATTCATAACAGCAATTTTAAAATTGTGTTCACAAAATTTTTAAAGTATTAAGAGCATCAGAAATACAACTTTGTTATACTCTTATAAAGAGTTGCTACACTGATTTCTTTTCTTTCTCTTTCTCTTTTTTCCTTCCTTTCTCCTTCCTTTCTCCTTTCTTTCTTTCTTTCTTTCTTTCTTTCTTTCTTTCTTTCTTTCTTTCTTTCTTTCTTTCTTTCTTTCTTTCTTTCTTTCTTTCTTTCTCTCTCTCTCTTTTTCTCAAATCATCTTTTCCCCTTCTTTCTTTTTAAGCATTTTTAATATGGAATGACTGCTAAGTAGAAAAGATAGATGTATTCAGAAATGAAAGCAAATAATGACAAAATGTATCAATTAATGATTAAAAATTTAAACATAAAAGTTGTCCTACAAATTTTGTAAAGAAAAATGAGCAGAGTTCACATTTATATTTCTAACATCAAGTATAAACATTTATTAATTATAAATGAATAACTGAATGAAAAGGCATTTATTAAGTAATCTGTGAAGCACTTTAAGGCTGGGGGTACAAATACAAAAATGAGATAAGCTCTGCCTTTAAAGAGTTTACTTTGTAATTAGGAAGAAAATATATATATATATGTATATATGTATATGTGTATATATACATATATATATGGGACTGAAGGATATTTTTGTCTGGGAAGACATGGGGATAGTATGAATGGCCATGGAGGAGATAAGAACATTCCTTTCCAATATTATTGCAGTATTGATTTGATTATGAGTTACAGAGGAAAATAAAGAAAAGGGATGGAGGCACATGAATGTGAGACACAGTTGGGCCAGCTAGATATAGACATTGGGTCATGAAGTCCTGTGAGTTTGCATTCACCACCCCACAAGTTAGGCCAACAGACTCCAGAATGAGAGTTCCAAGGTTGAATTGGATAAAATATTTTCAATTTCATTAGAACAATTTTTGAACATTATTAAGTGAAAATTTGTTTGCATTTCACAATTTGCTTGATTTTCACATTTCCTAAGATGGCAGCTAGCTCTGCTTTGCTTTTATTTTGCACAATAAATGTGTACATAATAAATAAAGGGACATGTGTGGAGGGAATAAAGACAGTAAACTAATTTGGATGATGTGAAAGCTTCATTTTGGTTATAAGATTGAAAAAAAATTGTGGCAAGATTACAAAGGGTCTTGGATTTCATGATGAGGAATTTATATTTCACTTTATAGTAATTTGTCAATTTTTTTTGCTTTTAATCCTGTTTCTCTCAGTCTGATGCACATAGTAGTAAATGTATTTGCAATAAATTATCTTTAGTTCCTTGTACTTTACCTGCTTTCTCTGACTTGTCCTTTTGAATTCTAGTTATTTTATTTTTTAAAACGGAATGGATATCATAAAATTATAGAACTTAGAGCTGGAAGGGTCAGAAATGTTAAAGGTAATTAATAGAAGAAATTAACTGACTTGCCATGGATAGTAACTATTCTAGCTGGAACCTGAACCTCATGGGTTTCCAGACTCCAAATTCAATGATTTTCATTCTGCCAGACTATTTCTCTTCCACCCCAAATGTTGACTTAGAAGAAAATATGTGAAACAGGGAAAGAAACTATCATTTCACTTTCCTAAACTTTCTTATGCAATGGAGAAGAAGCTTTTGTATGCAATAGAACTTTATCCCACTGTGCCATCTAGTTGCCATCATTAGTTAAACCAGGATCCCTTTGGAAAATTTTACACTACCAACTTTCACAAGAGATTGGTTAATAAATAAGAATGCTAAATTCCTGATTTGTAGTGCAAATTGTTCTCAGTGGAGATCTATTGTAGTCAGAAAAGTCACATCCCTACTCCTTAGCAGGATGCTGCCTGAGAAAACAGATTCAGTTCATGAGTTTTGCTTAGTGAACAAGAAATAAGAGAGGGAGAACAGTGGTCTCCAGGGATATTTGATAAAACCTCCCTGATCATTCCTTCCCATCTCTGTACCTGTCTGACTGGGCAGGGACTCTTCCAGCAGCTGGTGTTCGATATATAATGCCTTGCATCTGACTTCCACCACTTGCCAGCCTCCCTTCCCAGAGCTCCCTGGTCTTACAGTATACACTTCCTGGCTTCTATTGTTCCTTGATGACATCCTATTTCCTATCTTTTCAGATACCAGTTCACATTCCCGTTTGATTACATGCAAGTGGCCCCTTGTCTTGTTTATATCGTAGGTAAAAGTATTCATATTAATTTGTAGTACCAAGCTTCATTCTTCAAGGACCATGAGCCTGAAATAAAATAAATGCTCATTCATTTTAATAAAGGTCAAGCTAACGCAAAAACTTTTTATTTGTTCCATTAGGCTTCAGACTTCAATTTAAAGAGAATCCTATGGATACTTTTCATAAAGCATAAAATAGAATTGGCCCCATCTTTGAGTAGGGAAAGTAGCCCCTATGTGGAGTCTTTATATCTGGTTGTCAGAAAATGGAGATATGATCTGAGGTCTAGCTCAGTTTTAAAATTGGAGGTATGTGATGTGTGTGTCTGTGAAAACAGAATAGGAAAGAAAAACAGGGAGAAAGAAAACTTGGGAAGGTTTTTAATTCCATAGACTATGGGATTTACCTTCTTATTTAACAGTTTGAGACTGTCACAGATCTCATAGGAACTGATTTTTAAATAACTATAAAGGGCACATTTTAGCTCTGACTATTCATTTTCAAGGTTTTATGGTACTTTGAAATACTGGATTTATTTTGAGTCATTATTGAAAGTACCTTTAGTGAGGGCTAATTTATGACTATAATGTATGATTTTCTTCCCCATAGATTTTTTTATTCAAATACTTCCACATGAAGAACTAAAGGGAGAAAAATAAAGAAATACAAGCGAGTGATCCATGAAGCCTAGTGGCCCATAATCAATTATTTCCTCAGGTTGTTGGGGAATAGTAATGAAATAGCTCTCTTGTACCAGACAACCCTAAACAGAAGACTCCCTACTTTCTACTATGATAGATAAGGGCGATTTTCTGGAGCTATCACCTCTGTAAGACGAAACAAAATTGACCTCCCTTGTATTTTATTTTTTTAACCTCTCAGATTATCCTCCAATACTGGGTCCTCCTTGCAGTATGATTTCTGTAATTTTAAGAGACAAATGATTTTACTACCATGTGAAAAATTTGGGAATACAACCTCAATATAGAATAAGCAACATGTATAATCTAATATCACTAGATGAGCTTGACTTTGTAGTTCCCCAAGTCATTCTTATTTTCATCCCTGATTCGGAGACCTACCTAAAATAATCCTATACTTACTTGATAATTAATGCTATTTGCACTACTTAGGTCCATGGCAAGCTCTCTTTCTCTCTGCCTGTTCGTGTTTCTCTGTCTCTTTCTGGAATTTTGGTCCTCAGAGACATTATTATAGAAGGATCCATTTATGCCTGAGTTTTAGGTATAATTCTTGGCTGCATGCTGAAACTTATAGTCACCTAAATGCCTATTCAGCCAAGACTTCTGGATTGTCCATAGAATTTCCCTAAACTAGCCATTTCTCTGGTCTTGGCACACATCTTGCCAGCAGATTTTCATGATTATATCCCTCCAGTCATCTTTGTGTTTCTTTTTGATTCTTTTAAAGTAGACTTATTTACCAAGTCCTTCTAATCTTGAGTGACTCTTTATGGTTTCTTTTCTTCTCTTCTTCCCTAATTCATATCTATCAAATTCTTTTACAACATTCTCTTTTCTTTAAAAAAAAATTGGAGGGGGCCTTATTCTGAACTTGGCAAACGCCAACAAGCACTAACATCTCTATTAGAAAAGAGAACAGAAAAAAAGGTTGCATTTAAAACTGACTATTTTCCTACAGCTAGGATTTTATATATACATATATATGCATGGATATATATATATATATATATATATATATATATATATACTAAATTCACTATCTTAGTTCCAAAACTGTCTTGCTTGACTTTGTTGTCCCCGGAACTTGCTTCTGATATCTTCTGTTCATTTTCTCTAAAAGCTTTTGTGATGGGGGACTTCCACATGGATGACATTCTAGGAGATTTGTGATGATATATAAGTACCTCAGAGATACTTGGGCAAGTAGTTTCTGTTTGCTATCAGAAGTCTTTTCCATTGACTGTATAGTCAAAACTAAGAGTGTCTTCAAAAGTCTTTAGTTGACTATGGCTCACTCTTTTCTACTTCATGCTCATAAGCTGCTATCTTTGGGTTTTTTCTTGACTCTATCCACTGAAAGGAAATGCTTTAAGGTCCAAGGACTAACCCCTATGAAACTGAAGTGTGGCTCTGTAGAAAGAGGTCTCAGTCCTTTTGCCTCATCTTATTTTCCATTTTAGATGAAGTAAATGATGCCCCCCACACAAGTTTCAAAAGGTTAGGAGAGTGAACATCTGAGTTTCTAGACTTCTTAACATCCATCCCAGAGTCCTGGTGTCTAGGCTCCCAGCATCCTGGTTTTGCAAGCAGGATAACGTATGCTGGAGGACCAAAAAGTGACATTTAGGAGTAACCTTTGGGACCCAGTCCAGCCATAGACAGAAAGAGGACTTATCTGGAAGAGATGTCACATCAGGACATGGACATAGTGGGACAAATGTTTGTTAAAAGCTGTGGTAAGACTGAGAAAATTTTTGTCAGAGGTGTAATGGGGGGGCAGGAATGTGCACACAAAGTGTTGGAAGCATAGCTTTTGTCCTTTTGTTATTGCTATATCTTCTTTTAATATAGTTTTTAAGGGTATTTCATTTACAACATACAACAGCCTTATAAAGTAGATACTGTTATCCCCATTTATCAAATAATGAAACTGAACCTGGAAGAGTTCTAGGGATGGGACCAAGGTCATGTATTTAATATGTCCTTTTGTTTGTTTTAAAATATTTTTATTTTCCTAATTACATGTAATAATTTTCAACATACACCTTCCAAAATCATAAGATCCAAATTGTCTCCCTCCTTCCTGCCTCCCTGACATGATAGGCAAGTTAATCTGGTGATATATGTATGATCATACAAAACATATTTCCATACTGGTCACCATTATGAGAGAATATTAATATAAAACCAAAACCCATGCCCAGTGAAAAGTATGCTTTGATCTGCATTCAAACTCAAATAGTTCTTTCTCTGGAGGTAAATAACTTTCTTTGTCATATGTCCTTCAGAATTGTCCTGGATTATTGCATGATTATTGCTATAGCTTCAAAGTAAATATGCTTTTGTAAAATCTAATGCAAAATGGTTTAATGGAAGTAAGATGTTAACTTCCATTAAACCACCTAACAGTGGAGGAAATAAAGTCATTTCACTATCTCCATTCCGCTATCACTATTCCTCATCCTTTCCTAGAACAAGTTTTTGTTTTTGTTGACTAGCTTCAGTCATGTCTGACTTTTTTGACCCATTTTGAGGTTTTCCTGGCAAAGATACTGGTGTGGTTCACCATCTCTTTATATGGATCATTTTTACAGATGAAGAAACTGAGACAAATAAGGTTAAGTGAATGTCTGAGGCCAGATTTAAACTCATGAAGATGAGTCTTCCAGTTTCCAAGCCCAGTGTTGTACCACCTAGGTGCCCCAATAAGTTAGCATAACCCAAAACATGCAAACCCATACATTGGCTGTGTCTGAAAATATATGGTCATTTAAAAAATATTCTACCTCCAGAACTTATTAGATGCCTTCTATGTGCCAGACATTATGCCTGGGACCAAGGACAAAAATGTGATAGATAGTTCCTGCTCTCCAGGCACTTACATTCTATTACAATTTATTTCATATTGCTGTGAAGATTTCCAAACCATTGATGACGTAGATGTCAAGTAGATTCTTAATTCATGGCAATCTAGGAGCATGTGACTGTTTATAGAACCCTCTGACAATGATTGGAAGCCATGTTTTGTGAGAACAAAGTTCAAAGGACACAAAGCTGGATCATCCAGGACAGCTCTCTCATTGTATAGATGAGGAGATAATAATGATAACTGAGAACTTCATAGCATACAGCTGCTTTTAGGGTTGCAAAACAATTCACAGATAGGATATTGTCACATTCAAGCCTGACAACAACCATGAAAGATGGGTTCTGCAGGCTTATCCTCCTTTTACAGATCAGGAAACTAAATCTCAGAGAGATTTAGTGACCTTTTTGTGACTGCCAGTATAGATTTGAGGCAGGATTTGAACACGGGCTTTGCTGACTCTGAATCCAGCACTCTATATATTGGGCTATGCTGATGAGGTCAGGAGAAATTTGTACTACTTCTTACAGCAGGAAAGAGTGAGTCAATATAATGCCCCCTTTTTTCTTTTTAAAACACTTACTTTCCTTCTTAGAATCAATACTGTGTATTGGTCCCAAGGCAAAAGAGTAGTAAAGGATAGACAATGGGGGCTAAGTGACTTGCCAATGGTCACTTCTCTGGGAAGTGTTTGAATCTAGATTTGAACCCAGGACCTCCTGTCTTCAGGCTTGGCTCTCAATCCACTGAACCACCCAGGTGCCTCCGATTGAATGTCTTTTTAATGATGGTCATTATCATTATTTTTATGTTACAGTGGATAGAATGCCAAGCCTGGATTTAGGAAGATCTAAATTCAAATTTGACCTCAGCTACTTGATCTTGGGAAAGTCACTTAATAATATCTCTTTGCCTCAGTTTTTTCAACTCTAAAATGAGCATAATAACAGCACCTACCTCTCAGAGTTGTTGCAAGGATCAAAAGATAATATTTATAAAAATCACTTACTATAGTATCTGGTACATAGTAGGTGCTATTTAATGCTTATCCTCTTTTTCCCCATTATTATTCCAAAAGGAAAGTAGGTGTAAAATGTCAAGGCATAGGAGAGGATGGGTTTCACTTACATCCCACTTTTTCTCAGAGGGAGCCTGGCTAATGTTCTAGCTGCTTTGGTGGCAGCTTATAATGGATAAAACCTTTGTTCTTTGGAAACTCACCCAAGATAGGGTCATGGTTGCAGCCAGAAACCATTTTTCTGGGATTGGATCTGACCTTCCTTCCCCTCAGTCAGTTGTCTGAGGAAGCAGGGATCTAAGATCAAGTCCATTCAGTGAGTCATAACCCAGCCCCGGGAAAAAGGAACAGAATGGGGCTGGGCAGGGGGCAGGGAAAGAGGATGGAAGGACTGAGCTTGGAAAGTGTAATAGGTATAGGCTTTAAAAGTAGAAAAGCAGATTTTTGCAAGCAGGCTAGAGGAAAAACCTTGACTGTCAGCCATGGACATTCTAAATAGAATGAAGAGAAGGAAACTGTTTGTCCTGGAAGGACTCTGGTCAAGCTAGGAAAGGGAGAGGGTGTGGATGTCTTTACCTGCCCAGTGAGGAGCCCAAGGAGTGTGGAGCTACCACTGAGAAGGAAGATCTGCCAGGGAAGATCAAGTGAGCAAGAAGATCTAGCTGGGGTGGTGGACATCCCAGTCTGAGACAAACTCCTTGATTAGCATTTCCTGGATTTACCTTCTTGTGGACCTGTTTCCTGTACCATCAAGAGGAGCTGAAGTGGTCATGGCTTTGTGAGAGCCCATTTTCCCTTCTAGTCTGTAATAGTCTGATTAGTGCAATGTAGGCTTTAACCCATTCTCCCAGCTCCCGTGTGGTCCCTAATGATTAGATTCAGTGTGTCCTTTCCCCATTATCCCTGACCCTCAATTATTATTAAGACCCTGTGTTTATAATTCTTTTGTCCTTGTACTACCCTGTCACTGGTTGGTTTCACAGACTCCCTGGCTAGGTGGATCAGTTGTGACAGTTAAGGCCAACAGTCACTCCTGTCAACTGCCATTCCCCAAACTGCCAAACCCAATTTCCCTAACTTGTTTGGTCCCAGTCTATTGTCCATTCCTGTCTCCTACTCACCCTTCTGAACCCAGATAAAATATATAAGTTAACCCCCAGGTTTTACCTTAAGAAAAGGGAGCAGAAGACTCTGGGGGTAGTCATGAGGAGAGTGCTTCTGGGGTTACCTGGGAAGAGGAGGTAACTGGACAGATCAAATAAACTACTTCAAGTCTGTAAGAAAATTTTGAATGCTAAACTCTCTCTCAGAGGGTCTTCTGTGACTGAGCCTTCTAAATCAGGAGGCTCAAACAGCTCATGTACTACTAGATTCTTTGACTGGCGGTGCACCCACCCCCCCAGTACTGGGACTCATTTGGCTTGAAGTGAATCAGCATTTTCTGCTTTAATATTAGGATTATTTCCCTATCCTTGATTGCTGAGAACTGGGCTCGGTAGTTGAGGCTTCACTTTCAGAGAGAAATTGATGGTGAAAGGAGATAAGATCAAAGGTTGACTCTTCTCCTATGCTGGATTATTCAAAATTCTCCTGGTCCTGCTCACTTCACTTTGCAACACTTCATATAAGTATTTCCAGGGTTTTTTTTTTTTTGTGATCATCTTGTTCAGCATTTCTTATGGCACAATAGTATTCCATTACAATCATATACCTCAACTTGTCTAGTCCCTCCCTAATTGACGGACATCCCTTCAGTTGCCAGTTATTTGGCACCACAAAAAGAGCTAATATAGATTTTTTTTGTACAAGTGGGGCCTTTTCCCTTATCTTTCATCTTTTGGGGAAACACTTCTAGTAGCTATACCAAAGAGTATGCACAGTAAAGGGAATTTCTTCCTTAGACAATTCCCAAACTTAATGAAATCACAAGTCTAATTGAAGACAACATCACCCAGGTACCCAGACACAAACCCTAGGTATCATTCTCATCTCTTCAGTCTTATTCACCTCACATATCTAATATGTTGCCAAGTACTGTCTTAATTCTATCTTTATAATATCTATTGTAAAAGTCCCCATTTGTATTCTGACAAAACTACCACCCATGTGCAAGTTCTTAGCATCTCATGCCTGGACTATTGTGATAGCCCCCTGTTTGGTCTTCCAGCCTCAAATTCTTCCCTACTCTAGTCCATCCTATAATCAGATGCTAAAGTGACTTTCCTAAAGTGTAGATCTGACCATGTTATCCCTCACTCTCCTCCCCTGGACTCAATAAATCTCCAAGGTTCCCTATCATCTTCTTGAGGAAATATAAAACCTTCTGCTTGGTCTTTAAAGTTCTTCACAAGAATCTGCCCTTCCCTACATTTCCAGTCCTTTCATTCATTCATTCATTCATTCATTCATTCATTCATTCATTTAGTTATTTATTCATTTACTCACTTATTTATTTATTTAATTTATCTGTTTATTTATTTATTTGCTGATCTATTTATTTATTTACTCATTTATTCATTTGCTCATTTATTTATTTATTTGTTTATTTGTTCATTCATTCATTCATTTATTTATTTGTTTATTTATTTATTGATTGATTGATTTTTACTCCACTTCATCTTCTCCACCATCTAGTGACACTGCCTTCCCATCATTCCATGAGTATGACACTCTATTTTCAGACTACATGTCTTTTCACTGGATGGATCCCCATGTTTGAAATATTTTCCATCTTTATTTTTGCTTCCAACTTCCCTGGATTTTTTTAAGAGACAGCTCAAATCTTACCTTCAGCAAATTGGCTTTTCTGGTCTGACTTACCTCTGAGATTTTTTCCAATTTACCTTGACTATCTCTCTTTTTAAAAAAATACTCTTACTTTCTATCCTAGTAACAACTCTAAGACAGAAGGGCAAAGTCTATGCAAATTAAGTTAAGTGACTTGCCCATGTTCACACAGCCAGGAAGTGTCTAAGGCTAAATTTTAACCCATTTCCTTTTGACTCCAGGCTCTATCCACTATGCCAATGTCCACTTCCCCCTTGTATAACTCTTGTATATACATAATTTAAAATTTGTCTATGTCATTGGATTGGCTACTCCTTGTCAGTAGGCATTTTTTTTTCTTTCTTTCATTGTCTCTCTAAAGCTTAGTGCAGTGACTGGCACATAGTACATTCCCTATAGTCAGTGATTTGATTTGACATGTGAGATATTGGATTAAAAATTGGAGATGGTAAAAAGAAAAAAAAACCTGCTCTCTCATAGAATTCCTCATTACATTTCCATGAGGGATTAAACTTTTACTCAAATAAATTATTGTTGTAGTGGCTGTTGTGGTTATTGTTTGTCCTTTGTTTTCAAAGAGGACAAAAACAAATGAGAACAAGATCAAAGGAAAGAGCTTTGCAGAATAGGGAAGGTTGATCCGGAGAAGCTTCCAAGAACTAAGCCTTGAAGGCATATAAGAACCATGAGAGGAAAAGAATTTTCCTTTTGATAAAGAAACCTGGACCAAGAGGATGAGGACCAGAGTAGAAGCTCCATCCTTGATGTGGGGTGGCTGTTAGTGAAGACAATGGATGACTGATCACTCTCCATCCTGTATATACATAAGGTGTTTGCAGGTAGTCTCCTTCATGGAATGTGAGTTCCTTGAACATAAAGGACTGGGTTTTTTTTTGTTTGTGTGTTTCATTTTTTTGCCTATCTCCAGTGCTTAGAGCAATGAGTGGCAGAAAGTAAATACTTATATATTTATATAATTACATAATTTATGTTTTGTATTATATAAATATTTAAGTATTTACTTTCTGCCACTCATTGCTCTAAGCAATTTATATTATAAAATATAAGTTATAAAACATTTTATATAATAAATGTATTATATAATATAATGTATAATAAAACATATGATATTTTATATAATAAAATAATTACTCATTAATTCTGAGATATAGTTGGGGGTGGGTAAGTATACAACATACATAAGAACTAGGACCAGGGTCTAAATGTTAAAGAAATGTAGACAGCAACATGTTATTCCTTTCCCATTCCCCTATCTACTCTATCCAGGAACTTCCTATAACTTTGGAATTTTCAGACAAAAACTATTTTTTTAAGTTTAGAAGTAGAAGAGTAATCTGTTTTGCATGGTTACAGTTTTGTGAGTTGTTTTTTTTTTTTAAAAAAAGCTTTTCAGTTTTGTGCCATTTTACTGTGATATTCAAAGGATCTGTGATTTGAATTGTGTGGATTCTTGGCCCATATTGTATCTCCATTCATGTTTAGTTAGTGAGCTGCAGTATGGATTTCCGTAATAGAAAAATTATTCACTTTCTGGCCATTCTGGGGATAATGATACTCCTTGAACTTATTTGGGCTAGTCCTCAGACAACAACAGGCACCCAGTCTGTCACTGGCCCATCCTTGAAGCCTTTCATGACTAGTAGGACTTGCCAGAGCTTGCCCTCTGTTGGCATAATTTTTGCCATTAAAGCCTGATTTTACTGGAGGGTCATACTATATGGGCTCTTTTTGATTTTGTTTCTAAACATCAAGAACTAAAAAAGGGTCTCTTGGGGGGTAGTGAAAAGACTACTGGACTTAGGAGGAGAAAATAAAAGGAGGAATTCTTGCCTAGGAATGCTACAGACAATCTTAATTTGCTATCATTCCACTTTAACTCCTTTCTCTAAACTAGAAAGTGATGGAGTTGAGGCTTGGGCAGAAGGGAGTAGGGTCGCAAATGTTCCTTTTCCCTCCCTTCTTACAAGATCAGCCTTACATGGAGATAAAGCTTAGTGATGTGCTTTAAGAGAAGACCTACTGGCCAAAAATTTCTCTCCCACACTGCCAGTAATTCTGCCAATTAGAAATTAATTTCAGTTAACAAGTAAACAGTCCCAGTAGGGTTATAGGAAATTCTGTTAGCTAGTCACACCCAATAATGATGATGATGATAGCTTACATTTAAATAGGGCTTTAAGGTTTACCAGGTGTTTTATACCCAATTAAGACATTCAGGGAATAGGGGCCTGGAGAGGAGGAATGAAAGGAAATTTTAGAGACTGATCATTTAAAAGTGGTATACTTCATCTGACATAGGCTTTCCTTCTCCTGAAGCTTCATTATAATCATACTTCATTTTCTTGACATCTGGATTGGCTCAAAAAATCCAGGCTGTGTGGCCATTATAAGCATGGAGCACTTTATTGATGGACAGGTATGGTTGACTGTCATAATGGAAAGCTTTGAAGAATCCTGAAAAAGCAGCATTACTGGAAGGGATGGGGTAGGGATAAGGGAAGGAGTCCCAGTGGAGGAAAAGGAAGGGACACAAAAGGAGAAATGGGAAAGCTACTAAAGGCAAACTTGTCCAGATATTGTAGCAGTGATTCCTGATTCAGGTATGGGTCAATAAAATTACCTCCAAATGTCCTTCCAGTTCTGAGATTCTGTGATTCTATAAAATTCTGAAATTTTGCCAAGGTCTGGTTCCTCTCATTTTCCTGGATTATTGCTTTTCTGATTAGCCTCCCTGACTCATTTCTCTCTTTTCCCCCCTAATACTTTCTCCAGTGGGCTTCTAGATCTAAAGCACAAGTCTGGTCACTCCTCTGTTCAAGAAATTTCAACGACTCCCCATTGCCTCTAGGACAAAACACAAAATGCTCCATTTAACATTTAAAACCTTCCACAGTATGGCCTAAAGATTTCTAAAGCAATTTCACATCATTCCTCCTTACCCTCTGTACATTACAACTAAAGTGACCTTTTCACATATATCTTATTCCATCTCCTCCATTCATGTCTTTGCTCAATCTGTGCCCAATGCAGAGAATGTCCTTCTTCTCTATCTGTAGGAGTCTTCACCTCCAATCAAGGTTCAGTTCAAGTGCCCCTTCCTGGAGGGAACTTTGCTAGTGCCTCAAGCTGAAATTTCTTCATATTTACATTGTATATATTTTGTGTTTATGCAACCATATATATGTGCTTTTCTCTTAGTAGAATGTACACTCCTTGAGAGCAAGTACTATTTCCTTTTTGTCTATATTCCAGGGTCTAGCTTTAGGGTTGGCATCTTATAGGCACTTTATAAAATTAAATTACCTTCTCTCAGAGCCTAAAACATAATTGTGATTTAACTTGCCATGTCCCCATCCTTCTATTTCCCTCTTTTTTTCTATTGTTACTGGAGTAGGAGACTGAGGACATGAAGGGATGACCCAGCTGCCATTAAATGATTCTGTGAAATTGGATATAGAAAACTCATGTGCTTCCCAGATACAGGCTCATGATAAGTGCAGAAAAGAGAAAAGATGTGAGGCTATTTTATGCTGTGTGTGCCTACACTTATACATATTATTACAGGGTGTATGAGTGTTCAAGGTGGACTAGTCCCTCTGGGCTGAGGGTCTGCCAAATCCTTTTTAGGGTTGTTCATCCACCTTTGCTGTCCACCTGGCATTCAACTCTCCCCTATGACTTTAAGAAGCTGTAACATGAGCCATGGCCACAACACAGTAAAGTCATCTCAGTGGATGAGCTAACCCAAAATGAGAGTAACCAATGGGCCACAGACCTTTCAGTGAGTTATGTGAAGACTTCCGTGGGTGGAAAGAGTAGATGAAAGTAACTGAAGCAGACTCTGTGGAACACTTAAAACTTGGGTCATATATCAAAGATGCCAAGGTCATCCATTGTATCCTGGACCATTGCCAGCTGTCCTGACTTTTGTCTTGCCACTGGACTTTGGTGACTGGATGAGAGAATGAGGCTGACATCTTTGTGCAACTCTGCCTCACTTCAATTCATGCACAAGTCAAGACTTCACCTTGTTATGTCATTGGTCCTACTCAAAAATGAAGGACTAACAAGATATTAATGCAATTATATTTCTTGTCTTTCTGGAAGAAAGACCTTTTGGCGTCCTATAGCCCAATGGTGTCAAACTCAAATAGAAACAGGGGCCACTGAACTGTGTATAAAGATCTGTAATAGATCCATATCAACTTAGTTTTTAAAATGTAATATTATCTGATAACTATTTGATTGTATTTCTTTTTATTTTATTAAAAATTTTCCCAGCTACATTTTAACCTGGTTTTGGCTGTCTTCATGAGCAGCACACATGACTTATGGACTGTGTGTTGATACCTCTGCTTAAGACCATGTCAAGAGTGAGTAACTTTTTCTTTTCATCAGATAACCTTGATGAATTTTAATTCTTTGTTGCAACTACCATCCTGGAGCAAAAAAAAATTAAGAACAGTTGGGACTCTGGGGCAAAGTAGTTATAATTTTAAACAATCCTAGATTAATAGGTTTAGGGTTGGAAGTAAAGTAATTTAGTGTAAAATGACCTCATTTTAAAGTTGAGGAAACTGAGACACAGCAAGATGCAGTAATTTCCAGGCATGTACACAGCAAGTAACGATGGGCCCACTGGAAATCTATCCCTCTTTTGAGAGTCTTCTGTAATGCAATTCATAATGCAAAATGAAGATTTAGAACCCCTGGAGTACATTCTTCTTCTGCCATTATATTAATTCACCTCTATCATTATCTTCTCTTCCCCAATAATATTAAAAGCAATAATTCACTTTTATATAGGACTTTAGGATACATAAAGCATTCTCCTTGCAATAGACTGGAGAAGCAGACTACTTGTATTATCTTACTAGCCTGATGGATTCCTTGAATCCACTGTTATGTGGTCAATAGATTAAGGATACTATTTTGCAGACCTGTGGAACTTTGAACTTGGAAGAATTATCTAGTCAACTCTCATTTGTAGATTGGGAAACTAGTTACCCGAAGGCTCAATGACTTACTTCATGGCACAAAGATGGTAGAAATGGTAGAAATGGAATTAGTATCCAAATCTCTAAAATTCCTAAGAATTTTGGCATGTGTTCATTTTATAGGAAATTATTTAGGTTCATCAATTTTTTTGTTGGTTTATGTGAAACTTGAATTAGCTGTTTGGTCTTAGACAAGTCATCTCACTTCTGTTGGGTTTATCTTCTTTAGCCGTAAAATGAGGAGACTCTAATAGATAACAATATTTTTCAGCCTCTGGGTTGAATTAGGATTCCAGGGTCCTTCCCAGTTCTAAGAAAGATGAATTCCTGAGGTCCCTATGATCAAAGGGATTTCATTGGTCATTCTGGATTAGTGGAACTGATTCCAACTCTCTGAGACCAACACCTCTTGGCCTGCCCTATCTTGTTGCCACCCAAGCCCCAGCATGATAGTGGGCAAGATGTCAGTGCTTGTGGTGAGTGCAGAAGCTTCCAAAAAAACCAAAACCAAAAAACTACCACACCCTCCTCACTTGTTTATCATGGTGGGTAGTTGCTGTCAACAAGGATTTTGTTGCCAGCAACTATCTACCCACAAGCATTTTCTTTCCCTGCCCACAGAACGAGTGATAAATGAATAAATCTTTCATTGAAGCACTGAAACTGATTTGCGTTAATAAATTTATTGATTGTTTTTCGGTATCTACTAAGGCAGTGTATTAAACTACCTATCTAAAGTACAGAGATCCAGTGTTCACCTTCCTTAAGATTATACTGTAACATTAATTAGCTCTGTGATTCCAGATAATAAAACCACTGATCAAAATGAAAGGACAAAGATCAGATAATATCCATGAAATTAACAAATGCCAAAGCCTTGGTAACAGACTTTACTGTTTTTTGTTTCTGCAAATATTTATGGCAGTTGTTGCACAAAATAGCATGGCTCATTAACACTTGGATTGGGGTCTAATCATGGGTCAAATCATCTCAAAAATTAAACCAGCATAGAACATATTAGTAGCCATATGGCATGAGATATCAGTCTCATCTGCCTACATCAGCATTATAAAGGTTCTTCTCTACACCTTTGAGATATTTTGGGGGCAGTGGAAAACACTATAGATTGGGAATTGGGAGACTGCCAGGAAAAAGAGGATTCTAATCCTATTGTGGCCAATAAATAGCTAGAAATGTGACCTTCTCCAAGACATTTCAAATATCTAGACTTCAGTTTCCTCATTTGTAAAATAAGCCTTGAAGATTCTATCCCTCCCTTGAAGATTCTATCCCTCACACTATATTATGAAGCAACAGTCATCAAAAACATTTGAAACCAGTTTTGAAAAATGGAAAAATAAGTCAATAGAATAGACCAGCCTAGAAAAAATCAGAAATAATGGAACTCAATAACCCATTGTTTCATAAACCTGAAAATATAAATTTCTTAAGAACTACTGGGAAAACTAGAAAGTGGCCTGTCAAAAATTAGGTCCAGAAAAGCATTTTATACCATGTTCAACAATAAATTCAAAATAGACAAAGGAGTTGATTATTAAAGATCATACCATTAAAAATTTAGAAAAGAAACAGATCCTAAATCTTTTATAGCTATGGGCAGGAGGCAAATTCTAAAACAACCAAGGAATAGAGGCAAACATAAAGGATAAAACAGATAATTTGCATAACATGAAATTAAAAGGCTTCTGCACAAATGGAACTAATGCATTTAGGATTTTAAAAAATGGTAAGTTAAAAAAAAACTTGTATCAAATATTTCAGGTAAAGTTGTGCTATCTGAGATATATATATATATATATATATATATAGTAATAGAGGATTGGAGGGATGTTAACTATTATTATTTGTGGGTTCACGAGAGAGACAGGAATGTCAGTGGGATAGGGAGACCAGGGTTTACTGCCAAGGAGCTGTCAACAGGAATGGCAGTTAGGCCCAATGGTCTCTCAGCCCACCAAGGCAAGGGCCTATGGAACCAGCAGGCAAAAGGTAAAAGTTTATAACAGTTTAATTAAGGGAAACAATAATAAAGGATGGGAATTGGGATTCTACTCTTACAAGCTAAGGGCAAACCACAGGGGCGGGGAAAGGACTTGACTACACTAAACTAAGACCTAAGCCAGGCAGGGCCCAGAGAATAACAGGACTGGAGTGGGAATCCTCACAGTAGAGTCCAGAGATGTTTTCAGGATGCCAGGAACCAACTCCTCCAGAACTGATGGTCCAAAGCAGTCCAGTAGGGAGAGGAGCCTGCAAGCTGTCCACCAGATTGCAGATCACTCCCTACTCAGTGCTGTTGTGCAGGATAGATGTCCTCTGCTTCCAACCTTCACCACACTTCAGGATCCCAGGGATTTGGGGTGCAACTCCACAAGCTCTGAGGTCTCCCAGGGAATCAGTTACTGTTTGTAACTCCCACCATGGAGTCCTTCTCAGAGAGTGCAAACCACTTCCTGCTTCCCTATTCCATGTGGAATTCTCCAGCCCTTCCTGCTAGGTCCACATTAACTATATATAAACTAATACTTAAATAATCCTCACAACAATAAATATGTATATATATATATATATGACTAAGATATGTATAAATATAGCATATAAGTATATACATATTTCTATATGTGGTTATTTATACATAAGTGTATATATATATATATGTGTGTGTGTGTGTGTGTGTGTGTGTGTGTGTGTGTGTGTGTGTGTAAAAACAAAAAAACACTCCCCAAAAGGGAAATAAAGCATACAAACAAAAATTATTAAAAGAATAACAAAGTCTTAATAAATATTTTTCCCACATTATTTAAATATTTTTTATAATATTTTCAGTGGTTACATGACTTATGTTCTCTCTCTCCTTTTTTCCCTCCCTCCTCCCAGAGCTGACAAGCAATTCTACTGCAAACTCTTAAATATATGAAAAAATGCTGATCATGAATAGTAAAAGAAATACAAATAAAAACAACTCTAAGGTTCATCTCACACCCAGAAAATTGGCAAAGATGACAAAAGTTGGGAAAAGTCAGTTTTGGAGAGGTTTCAGTAAGAAATTATTGAATTGTTGATGGAGCTGTGAATTGGTATAATCATTCTGGAATGCAATTTGGAATTATGCAAATGAAGTTATTAAACTGTCTATACTTAGGAATCCCATCACTAGGCATATATCTTAAGGAAATAAGTGACAAAACAAAACAAAACAAAAAATTCCTAATGTACCAAAATGATTATGGTAGCACCGTTTTTGGAAGCAAACACTATAAACAAAGTAGATGCTCATCAAATAGGGAATAGCTCAATAAACTGTGGTACATGAAAATAATGGAATATTATTGTGGTACAGTGAGCAATGAACAAAGGGAAGCTCATGAAAAGACTTACATGAACTAATGAGAAGCAGATAAAGAAAGGAAAACAATATACACGACGACCACAACAATATATATGGAGAGATAATCCACCATAAAACTATGGAAACTGAATTTTTTGAAGTTATGTAAAAACTAGCTAAGCCCAAAGAAGAGATATAAAAAGAGATCTTCTTCCTTATATCTCATTGCTTTGCAGAGGATAAGATCCATGAAGGTGGAACATTACATAAATAATGTCAGATTATTTTTTTAGTGTATTCATCTGTTTTTCTAAAATTGTTTCTTTTTCCTTTTCTTCATTCACAAAAATTATTTGGGGGTGGGGAGGGAGCTGGGTGGCTTAGTGGATTGAGAGCCAAGTCTAGAGATGGGAGATCCTGGGTTCAAATGTGACCTCAGATACTTCCTGGCTGTGTGATCCTAGGCAAGTTACTTAATCTCTATTGCCTAGCCCTAACTGGTCTTCTGCCTTGGAACTAATACACAGTATTGATTCTAAGACAGAAGGTAAGGGTTTAATAAACAAATAAACACATAAACAAGCAAATAAATAAATAAAATAATTATTTTTTCATTCAATCAATCAACAAATATTTATTACAGACCTGTTTCCAGCACTGTGCTAGAAGTTGTCGATTTAAGTACAAAGAACAAAGCAATCCTTTTGGAAGGAACTTACATTCTAATAGGGAAAAAAGTACACATAAAATATATTCAGCATAATTTAGTGGTGTGTGTGTTTCTACATACATAGTCATAGACAAAGACATTCACATATGTTTATAATTTTTTGTAAGAAGAGTAGTTAAACATAAAGTCGTTTGGGATGGAGAGCTTTAGCAGTTGAGGAATCAGTAGAGGATGCTTGCAGAAGATGATTCCTCAGCCACATCTTTTAGGAAGAGAGGTACTCAATAAGGAAGATTTAAGGAAGGATTTTGTAACAGACTTGGGGGACAGTTACTGGTGCTGATAATGTAGCTTCACTTTCTTGAGCCCCTGGAGGGTAAAAATGACACCTATGATAATTCAGCTCCTAGAACCGGTATTTCTCATATCAGGTTTTTTTAATTTTTAATTTTAATTTGAAAATCTTTAATTAATTAATTAATTTAGAATATTTTCCCATGGTTACATGATTCATGTTCTTTCCTTCCCCTCCTCTTACCCCCTCTTTTAGCCAAGGAGCAATTACACAGGGTTTACATATGCTATTGATCAAGACCTAGTTTCATATTATTAATATTTGCATTAGGGTGATCACTTAGATTCTACATCCCCAATCATATCCCTATCTACCCATTTGATCAAGCATTTTTCTTCTGTGTTTCTACTCCCACTGTTATTTCTCTGGATGTGGATAGTGTTCTTTCTTATAGGTTCCTCAGAAATATCTTGGCTCATTGCATTACTGTTAGTAGAGAAGTCCATTATATTCGATTGTGCCACAGTGTATCTATCTCTGTATAAGGTTCTCCTGGTTCTGCTACTTTCACTCAGCATCAACTCCTGGAGGTCTTTCCAGTTCACATGGAATTTGTCCAATTCATTATTCCTTTGAGCACAACAATATTCCATCACCAACAGATAACTTGTTCAGCCATTTCCCAATCGAAGGGCATCCCCTCATCTTCCAATTTGTTTGCCACCACAAAGAGTGCAGCTATAAATATTTTTGTACAAGTCTTTTTCCTTATTATCCCTTTGGGGTATAAACTCAGCAGTGTTTGGCTGGATCAAAGGGCAGGCAATCTTTTATAGCCCTTTGAACAGAGTTCCAAATTACCCTCCAGAATGGTTGAATCAATTCACAACTCCACCAGCAATGCATTCATGTCCCAATTTTGCCACATCCCCTCCAATATTTATGACTTTCCTTTGCTGTCATTTTAGTCAGTCTGCTAGGTGACATATCAGGTTTTTTTTAACTTTTAATCTCATACTAACTAATTTGTTAGACTACGTGCGTCCTTTACCTTAATTTATGTGCAATGTTTAGTATCTAAATCTGTTTCATCAATAGTGAAGTTTCATCTATAGAAAGCAAGAAAGCAACTATACCTAGTTTCTTTGAAATATCTCTTAAAAGAGTTTAGTCTTAGGGGACAGCTAAATAACTCAGTAGATTGAGACCCAGACCTAAGGTAGGGAGGTCTATGTTTTAATCTGACTTCAGACACTTTCTGGTTGTATGACCCTGGACAAGTCTCTAAACCTCTATTACCTAGCCCATACCTCTCTTCTTTCTTGGAACCAATACAGAGATGGAAGTAAGGGGTTTTATTTTTTAAAAAAGTTTAAGAGTTTTAGTTTAATGGATCAAAGTGAAATCAATCAAGAGAAAGTACCATTCTCCTTTGGGTAAGGCTGACCAGTGGGATCTGAGTTGTTCAGTTTGAAGGTTCTAGGACTATGTAGAAGAGGAATTAACTGTGAGAGTTCAGCAATATCTAACCGCCAGAGTCCAGTCATCTTTGGCACAGATGTAATTGAGAGAAGAATGGGGGTGGGGACTTAAGGAAGAATAAGGATGTAGCTGTTGCCTTGTGACAAAGAATTCTCACTGAACAAGACCTTTAGTGTATGTTAGATTTTGACCCATCCAATAACTTATGCATGTCTTACTGCAGAGGACTTTCCGTAGAGACACCCACAGAGGAAGATAGAAAATATAACTGTAAAACCCCAAAACCCATGAGGCTGGGGTTCCCTTTCTGACTAGGGACACCAGCTCTGGACTGATGTGGCTCACACTGAGTCTTGGAGGAATCAGGTTCTTTTCACAATCTGATTCTTTGTGTCCCCCATCCTAGAGCCCTACATATCTCCTTAATCTTCTAAATCTCATGTTTGGCTCATGTTTGGCTCCCCTGAAGGCATTAACAAGGGCCTTTCTAGAAATATCCTCAATGTTTGAAGTACATAAGGAATAGAATTTCTTCCACTTCAAATGATTTGTCTTCTCTCCTTAGAATGCAAGCTCACTGATGTCAGGGATTGTCTTTCTTTCTGCATTTGTTTGTACCTCCAACACTTAGTATAGTGGATGGCACATAGTAAAAAATAAATGCTCATTGACTTAATTTAAAATCCAAAAGGCTCATAGGGATGCATTGGCAAATACTTGAACTATGATACAGTATATACATTATATTCTCAGAGGTAGTTAATACTTAAAACATGAAACATTTTATGGATCTTCTGAGCAGGCATTTTGCTTTCCCCTCAGTTCTGTACTGTCTGAAGAATTAAAGAACTATTTTCCATCGTCAGGTATGGGTTGGACTCATCCTCCTGGTAGTGATAATCTTTTCCAAGAAATTGTTTCAGAAGTCACCTCCTGCAGGGAAATCAGTACTCATTCCCAGAAGCTCCCAACCTCTTGAACTGACTAGGTTTCTGCCAAAGTCAAACACCACCCATCTCAGGATCACTGTTTCCAACTATCTGACCTAACAGGAGTAGGCAGCTATCATGGCTTCTAGGGGATGGGGAAGAGAAGGGGAAGGCAATCTTCTTTCTGCAGAAAGTACAGGAGAGAACTTCCAGAGTGTTAAACCATATCCTAGAAGAGTTAACAAAGAGAAAATGGTGGCAGAAATTATTTCTTCTCTAAAACCAACTGAATTCATAGCTATTCTTGCTTTCCTTCTTAGTGGGCAGCTCTTTTTGGACCCATCCATGCCCACCCCCATGTTCTGTCATGTGGACTAATGAGCCAGAGTTCATCTCTCTAGAGGGGGTCTAGGAACCAGAAGATCAGGGCTTCTCCCCCAATTATCCCTCTTGCACAGAAAAACCCATTCAGGTAACTATATTCCCTAAAGTTGCCTTGTCCTGTAACAAAGAGCTCTCACCTGCTTCTCCTCCTCTCTTGATAGTTAGTTCTTCATTCTACCTTATCTGATCCTTGCTGTTTTTCCCTTGACAATATTTCTTTGATCTTACTCCTTCTCTTTACTCACCAACTACCACTTTACCACTTCAGTTCAAGCTCTTATAACCTTTTGCCTGGATTACTGCAACAGTCTCCTAATTAGTCTCTCTCCACTACAATTCAGCCTATATATTGTTGCCAAATTAATTTTCCTTAAGCACATCTGACCACGTGATGCCCTTCTCAACAACTCCAGTGGTGTCCTATTGTTTCTAGGATAAAATATAAACTCTGTTTAGCTTTTAAAGCCCTAGCCCCAATATGCCTTTCCAGCCTTGTCGCACATTATTCTCCCACTCAGATATCCAGCCAAGCTGACTTTTTCTCTGTTCCTCACATCTAACACTCCATCTCCTGCTTTGGTGACTTTTTCCTAACTGCCCTCCATGAATAGAATGTAATCCCTCTTTCCCTCTCCCTTCATGTTTTGCATGAAACCTTTCCTGATCTCTCAATGGTGAACTCCTTCCCAGGCTGTCTTGTATTTGACTACTTTGTATATCGAGAAATGGATATGAGTGTGTATATGTACATGTGTAGGGCAGCTGAGTGACTCAGTGGATGGAGTACCAGGTCTGAAGTCAGCAAGACTCATCTTCAAATCCAACCTCAGACCTCTTACTAGCTGTGTGACCCTGGGCAAGCTACTTAACCTTGCTTGTCTCAGTTTCCTCATCTGTAAAATGAACTGGAGAAGGAAATGGCAAACCTCTACAGTATCTTTGCCAAGAAAATCCCATATATGGTCACAAAGGGTCAGGTATGACCGCCAAAAAATTATGTATGTGTGTGTATGTATGTATGTTTGTTTTCATAGGTTTTTGGAAATCTTTGTATATATGGTTATTTATATTTGTTTACATAGTTCTATTTGTATATATAGTTCTATTTGTATAAATAGTTCTATTTGTATAAATAATTATATTTGTATATATAGTTATATTGTATATATACCTTGTATATTTGTATAAATAGTTACATTTGTATATATAGTTCTATTTGTATATATACTTTGTATATTTGTATATATAGTTCTATTTGTATATATAGTTACATATACACACATACTTTTTTGGTAGTTTATTTTTATATATGTGTTATATATACATATATATATACTCTCTACATATATATGAACTTTATGTTTATACAATAAAAATTGTATTATTTGTATAATTGTATAATAATTGTATAATAACAATAAATAACGTATATTGCAAAATAAAATTGTATAATAACAATAAAAAATCCTTGTTAGAAAGTAAACCCTATAATTATATTATATATATAAAAAATCTGTGTTCTCATACCCATAAAAGATATTAGAGATTGTTTCATTCTTTGTACTTAGATCCCCAGCATCTAGCACACATAGCAGGTGCCTAATAAATACTTATTGATTAATCGAAATGTCAGTTTATAAACACATTGGCAAGAAGTAGGAGTTAACTCTGTTTCATATAAGTTGGTAGCAGGTAATCTCAGGAGAACTGGCTCCAATCTTCATTAGTATCACTGGCCAAAGCACTACCTTCTTGCACCCACATTTCTGCTTCCTTGCCTTGAGGATCATACTATGATCTCGTCAGAGTGACCTGGCCTGGTCAGTGTACACACATAGCACAAACATCTGTGATGGTGTGGGATCAGAAGCATGCAGACTGTCAAAGGGTTGGTTAGTACCAAGCAGAGAGCAGGTGAGAAGCCAAAGGCCAGAGGCGTGGATAAAATCAAGAAATCTGGCTTGGCAGTACTAGAGTGACAAGAATGCAAAGGGCAAGATGTGTTTATGTGGTCTCAGGGTAAGCAGAAATCCAGGTTACCCTCTTGGGTTTGAGCGTGAAATGCTTTTTTCTTTTTCCAATTTGAGTTGATTGGTGCAAAGATTGTGCTCCCGCTCTTTCAAGCCCTAGTGTCCAGAGCTGACCTCCTTCCCCTTCCTTGATTTGCTTAAGCTGCAACTGTTGGTGTGAACAGCTCTCTGGCAAAGTTTGAATTTGCTGTAGTGCTTTTACATGATGAAAGAAGACAGGGATATGCATTAATCAGCCAAGAAACTGTCCATTTTGTAGTAAGCTGTCTCCATAATTCTTTTATGGTTTGAGTACAATACTGTATTAAGAAAAAAAATTCTCTCGTTTTATTCTCACTACTTTTATTTTAGCCCTTTATCTGCCCTCTCACTCTTGGGACGTTAGGACATTATTTTCCTGTTGTAAACCTATTCAAGGGGTATTTCTAGCATCTAGTCCCCTCTTGAGTGAATGAGTCATAGTTAGAAGAGCACAGGGAGGTGGGTGGATCCAGCAACTTTGGCCAGGGAAAGGTGTGAAACATTCATTGCTTCCACAATGGGTCTGTTAGTTCAGTTTTGCCAGCAATCTAGGAGCCAAAGGCATCATAAAAGCAGAATCCTGGTAGGAGATCCAAGAGAGAACATAGATTTTGAAATAAAGGATTCTCGTGGTGACCTTTTCTAGAAGCAGCATAGGAGGACAGGTTGTGAGAAGTAGATTTTGTCAGGCCCAGAGCATGATGAACTCCAGAGAAGAAAGGACATGAGATACTAGTCTAGGACAATGAGATGAAAAGTTAGATTTCTGCATGAAGGGCAGTAAAGAAAACTGGAAAAGTAGAAAGGGGCAAGGCTGTAAAGAACTTTTGATCTAGACAAAGGATTTTATATTTTATCCTAGCGGTAATAGGGGATCATTGGAATTTATTGGGAGAGGAGAAATACTGTCAAATCTACACTTAAGGAAAATCCCTTTGGCAGCTGTGTGGATGATGGATTGGACTTAAGACAGAGAAACCAATCAGAAGTCTGGGGGAGAGGTTATGAGGACCTAAATTACGGGGGCTGGGGAAAAGGGTCCATCAAGTCTCATATAACTTTGAAACTTTCCCATTTATTTGTTATTTCTCTCTGCTGTAGTGCTACTTTAATGCTTTTTGATGATGTGATACTAACTCTGGGTCCTCCAAGACTATGCTAGAAGAATACAAGCCCCAATAGCTCCTTTTTTCCTTAGTGATTATTCATTTAAAAAAGCAAACAATTTTTAAAAAGCTAACCTTCCTCCCAAAAAATCCATCCCAAATTAATATAAGATTTTAGGGATAGCAAGGTGGCTCAGGGGATAGAAAACCTGTCTAGGAATGAGAAGTCTTCAGTTTAAATCTGGTCTTAGACATTTCTGAGTGGTTCTAGCTCTAGAATAGAAGTGATTAGAATAAAATAGAAATTTTTCCTAACATAGTACTGAATTCAAACATAAACAATTATGAATACAGATTGCTACTAGTTGTAGGACCCTGGACAAGTCAAGTAACCCCAATTGTTTAACCCTTACAATCTTCTGACTTAGTACCAATATTTAGTATTGATTATAAGATACACAAAAAGGGTTTAAAAAAGATAAAGTAACATTCTAGGTTGGTGTCAGAAAGCAAGGCAGAAAAGAATGGGAAAAGATTGTATCCTCTCTTTTAGACAAAGCTGGATGGACAGACAGTCTGGCATTAGGTGTGAGTGGCACGTAGGGTGAAGGTATCAGAAGTCAGAATAGAGCACACAGAAGCCAACAGATCAGAGAAGTCAACAAAACTTAAGCATAATCTAGCTAAAACTGGCCAACTAGAGACAGGCTGATTGCAGTTGATAAGGAGAGCTGATTTCACTGAAGGAAATATTTGATGCTGGGAGCTTATTAGATGAGGTAAAATTTATCCTTTGAAGAGATGGGTAGTGAAAGAGCTGCTTTACTCTTTACCATCATCTATAGCTGGAGAGAGAAAATTCCTCAAAGATCTTAGAACAGATCTGAAAAGATTTGTGGATATCAGACTGAAGATTACTCACTGAATGGGCAAAATGCTGCTTTCTTATCCAGAAAAAAGAGAAGACCTAAGAAGCTCTGTATATCTCAGGCTTAAGGCTGCTATTTATGGCATCGTTTCCCTTTTTTTTTTTTTTAACATTTATTAATATTCATTTTTAACATGGTTACATGATTCATGCTCCACCTTTCCCCTTCAACCCCCCCCCCCCGCACCCCACCCTCCACCCTTGGCCGATGCGCATTTCCACTAGTTTTGTCATGTGTCCTTGATCAAGACCAATTTCCAAATTGTTGGTAGTTGCATTGGTGTGGTAGTTTCGAGTCTACACCCTCAATCATGTCCACCCCGACCCATGCGTTCAAGCAGTTGTTTTTCTTATATGTTTCCTCTCCTGCAGTCCTTCCTCTGAGTGTGGGTAGCGTCTTTACCATAAATCCCTCAGAATTGTCCTGGGTCATTGTATTGCTGCTGGTATAGAGGTCCATTACATTCAATTTTACCACAGTATATCAGTCTCTGTGTATAGAGTTCTTCTGGCTCTGCTCCTTTCGCTCTGCATCAGTTCCCGGAGGTCTCTCCAGTTCGCCTGGAACTTCTCCAGTTTATTATTCCTTTGAGCACAATAGTATTCCATCACCCGCATATAACACAGTTTGTTCAGCCA
>NC_058130.1:424177868-424178274 GCF_016433145.1 Gracilinanus agilis
GGGTAGCGTCTTTACCATAAATCCCTCAGAATTGTCCTGGGTCATTGTATTGCTGCTGGTATAGAGGTCCATTACATTCAATTTTACCACAGTATATCAGTCTCTGTGTATAGAGTTCTTCTGGCTCTGCTCCTTTCGCTCTGCATCAGTTCCCGGAGGTCTCTCCAGTTCGCCTGGAACTTCTCCAGTTTATTATTCCTTTTAGCACAATAGTATTCCATCACCCGCATATACCACAGTTTGTTCAGCCATTCCCCAATTGAAGGACATACCCTCCTTTTCCAATTTGTTGCCACCACAAAAAGCGCAGCTATGAATATTTTCGTACAAGTCTGTTTATCTATGATCTCTTTGGGGTACAAACCCAGCAATGGTATGACTGGATCAAAGGGCAGGCATTCTTTTA
>NC_058130.1:424178674-424211565 GCF_016433145.1 Gracilinanus agilis
TCAATTTTGTTGAATGCCCATACTTTCCCTTGGAAATATATAGTCAATTTTGATGGGTAGTTGATCCGTGGTTGCAGGCCCAGCTCTCTTGCCTTTCTGAATATTGTATTCCACGCCTTGCGGTCGTTTAGTGTTGAGGCTGCCAGATCCTGTGTGATCCTGATTGTTGCTCCTTGATATTTGAATTGTTTCTTTCTGGCTTCTTGTAAGATTTTTTCTTTTGCTTGGAAACTCTTGAATTTTGCAATGATATTTCTTGGTGTTTTCCTTTCTTGATCGAATGCCGCAGGTGTTCTATGAATCCTTTCAATGTCTATATTGCCCTCTTGTTGTAGGACTTCAGGGCAATTTTCCTGAATTATTTCTGTTAGTATAGAGTCCAGGTTTCTATTAATTTCTGGTTTTTCTGGAAGACCAATTATTCTCAAATTGTCTCTTCTAGACCGGTTTTCTTGGTCTGTCACTCTCTCATTGAGATATTTCATGTTTCCTTCTATTTTTTCAGTCTTTTGGCTTTGTTTTATTTGTTCTTGTTGTCTTGAGAGATCATTAGTTTCTACTTGCTCAATTCTAGCCTTTAGGGATTGATTTTCGGCTATAATCTTTCGGTTTTCGGCCATAATCTTCTGGTTTTCGGCCATAATCTTCTGGTTTTCGGCCATAATCTTCTGGTTTTCGGCCATAATCTTCTGGTATTCCTTTTCAATCTGGTCATTTCTTGTGTTCAATTTGCTTATCAGTTCATTTGGTTTCTGAGCCTCGCTTTCCAGTTGCAAGATTCTACCTTTTAAACTGTTATTTTCTTGCCAGATCTCTTCCATTTTCCTCAAAATCTCAGTTTTGAACTCTTCCATAGCTTGTGAGGAGTTTTCCTTATTTGGGGAGGGTCTGGATGGTTGTTTGTTCTCCTCCTCTGTTTGCTCGGTTGTCTGGATTTTCTCTGTGTAAAAGCTGTCGAGAGTTAAAGACTTCTTTTTTTTGTTATTATTCTTTCTCTTCTGAACTTCCTGTGACTGATTAGCCATCATTAGCCCAGCAGCTTCTCAGGTTTATCCTCGCGCTTAGTGTCTGTCAGAGATCTATTGGCTCCTGAGGTCTGAGTTCTAGTTTTTTCCAAGGTCAAGCCCCCTGGTGGACTCCCTTGCTTGATCCTCTGCAGGAGGTTCCTTTACAAGTCTCAGGGAGCTACTTCCACAGTCGTATACCCGTTTGCACTGGTTCCCCACTTAGGCTTTAGTTCCTGGCTGTGTCTGCCTCCACCCACGCCTCCACAGTGCCTGAGCTCTGCTCAGCCGGCACTCTACGCCCAGCGTCCTGCTCCCGCAAGCTCAGAGTTCGCGTGCCTTTTTTGGCTTAATGGGGTCTTAAGTCTTGCTGCTCTCAGGAACAGGTCCCGGAGCTGCCAATGACTCGATGGGTGCCCCAAACTTGCTCTATTTCTTTTTAGCTGGCTTCCGAGCTACAGGTGTTGTGTGTGGAGGGGGTGGGGGTGGGGCGGTTGCTCAGCCCGCGATTTAGTGAGAGCCCTTTATAGCATGGAAATGCCTCGATTCCACGTACCTTCCACGCTGTGCCCTGTTGTGGGGTTCCTCCGTTCGTCTGGACTTGTTTTTATGTCCCCTTGAGGAGTTTTGTGTGTTTTGGTCAGGAGAGGTTAAGAGCTGCTTCTTACTCTGCCGCCATCTTAACCCGGAAGCCCATCGTTTCCCTTTTTGATGAACCACTCCAACATGTCAGAATGGGTATAGTTAGGGTGAGCAAGCTAGCCCCAGCACAGAGAGAGAGAAGAGTTGGTGGTAGGTATCATTCCTTCTATGCTATACTGACATCCCAGAAAGTGTTATTTTAACACCCCCCACCACTGCCAAACACCAATGTAATTTCTCCTATGAAGGGAAATCTTACTATATCTAGGTGTAGGCTTCAGAATAATTCCTGGTTATAGCAGTTGTCATTGTTAAACTTTGTGATAGAAATTTCAGAAATTTTGGGTGGCCAGGAACAAAATCAAAAGATGTTAAGAAATGAATGGATGTTGAAGGATTGAAGTTTAGAGTATAAATTATTCTCATAGAATTTAGAAGTTTAACAGTGAAAAGGAGGAAGAATATTGAAAGGTAACTTGAAGGGATGACATGATCAAAGGAATTTTTTCCTTAATGATGATAATGAGGTGTGTGTGTGTGTGTGTGTGTGTGTGTGTGTGAGAGAGAGAGAGAGAGAGAGAGAGAGAGAGAGAGAGAGAAACAGAGAGAGAGAGGGAGGGAGGAAGGAAGGAAGGGAAGGAGGGAGGAAAAGCTCTTTTTATTTTTTTCTTTATAATTTTAATTTTTTTAGAAAAAATTTTTCCATAGTTACATGATTCATGTACTCTCTCTCTCCTCTCCAACCCCCCCCCCCCCAACCCCTGTAGCCGATGTGCATTTCCACTGGTTTCTTCATGTGTCATCGATCAAGACCCATTTCCATATTATTGATAGTTGTACTATGGTGGTCATTTAGAGTTTACTTCCCAAATCAGGTCCTCATCAACCCATATGTTCAAGCAGTTGTTTTTCTTCTTTAGTTCTTCCTCTGAATGTGGGTAGTGTTCTTTTCCATAAATCTCTCAGAATTGTCCTGGGTCATTGCATTGCTGTCAGTACAGAAGTCCATTACATTTGATTTAACCACAGTGCATCAGTCTCTGTGTACAATGTTCTCCTGGTTCTGCTCCTTTAACTCTGCATCAATTCCTGGAGGTCATTCCAGTTCACATGGAATTCTTCCAGTTTATTATTCCTTTGAGTACAGTAGTATTCCATCATCGACAGATATCACAATTTGTTCAGCCATTCCCTAATTGATGGGCATCCCCTCATTTTCCAGGTTTTTGCTCCCACAAAGAGCATGGCTATAAATATTTTTGTACATGTCTTTTTCCCTATGATCTCTTTGGGGGTACAAACCCAGTAATGGTATGGCTGGATCAAAGGGCAGGCAATCTTTTAGAGCTCTTTTGGCATATTTCCAAATTGCCATCCAGAATGGTTGAATCAATTCACAACTCTACCAGAAGTGCATTAATATCCAATTTTGCCACATCCCTTCCCACATTCATTACTCTCCCCTGCTGTCATTTTAGCCAACCTGCTAGGTATGAGGTGATATCTTAGAGTTGTTTTGATTTGTATTTCTCTAATTATTAGAGATTTAGAACACTTTCTTATGTGTTTATTGATAGTTTTGATTTATCTGAAAATTGCCTATTCATGTCTCTTGCCCATTTATCAATTGGGGAATGGCTTGATTTTTTTTTGTACAATTGATTTAGCTCTTTGTATATTTGAGTAATTAGATCTTTGTCAGTGTTTTTTGTTATAAAGATTTTTTCCCAGTTTGTTGTTTCCCTTCTAATTTTGGTTGCATTGTTTTTGTTTGTCCAAAAACATTTTAATTTAATGTAATTGAAATTATTTATTTTATATTTTGTAATTTTTTTCTAACTCTTCCTTGGTTTCTAATTCTTTCCTTTCCCAGAGATCTGACAAGTATACTATTCTGTGTTCACCTAATTTACTTATAGTTTCTTTTTTATATTCAAGTCATTCACCCATTCTGAATTTATCTTGGTGTAGGGTGTGAGATGTTGATCTAAAACTAATCTCTCCCATATTGTTTTCTAATTTTCCCAGCAGTTTTTGTCAAATAGTGGATTTTTGTCCTAAAAGTTGGGCTCTTTGGGTTTATCATAGACTGTCTTGCTGACGTCACAACACCCATTCCTATTGAAAACACTAGAAAGTATAGGACTAGAAGGACCTTTCCTAAAAATAATAAACAGCATATATCTAAAACCATCAACAAGCATCATGTGCAATGGGGATAAATTAGAAGCCTTCCCAATAAGATCAGGCATGAAACCAGGATTCCCATTATCATCTCTATTATTTAACATTGTACTAGAAACACTAGCAGTAGCAATTAGAGAAGAAAAAGAAATTGAAGGTATTGAAATAGGCAATGAGGAGACTAAGCTATCACTCTTTGCAGATATTATGATAGTCTACTTAAAGAATCCTAGAGAATCAACTAAAAAGCTAGTAAAAATAATCAACAACTTTAGCAAAGTTGCAGGTTACAAAATAAATGCACACAAAATCATCAGCATTTCTATATATTTCCAACACATCGAAGCAGCAAAAGTTAGAAAGAGAAACACCATTTAAAATCACCCTAGACAATATAAAATACTTAGGAATCTATCTACCAAAACAAACACAGGAATTATACCAATACAACTACAAAACACTTTCCAAACAATTAAAACTAGATCTAAACAATTAGAAAAACATTGAGTGCTCATGGGTAGGATGAGCTAACAATAAAAATGACCATTCTACCCAAATTAATTTGCTTATTTAGTGCCATACCTATCAAACTACCAAGAAACTTTTTTACTGAATTAGAAAAAACTGTAACAAAATTCATTTGGAAGAACAAAAGATCAAGAATATCAAGGGAAATTATGAAAAAAAGGAAGGTGGCCTAGCAGTACCAGATATTAAACTATACTATAAAGCAGTGGTCATCAAAACAATATGGTACTGGCTAAGAGATCGAAGGGAGGATCAGTGCAATAGACTTGAGACACTCTTTTTAGAAGATGTGAAGGGACAGAATCAAGGGAACAATAGAAGTTTTAACCTTGTCATTGACTTCTTCTGAGACTGGAACAAAAGAGAAGAATAATTTAAGATGTACAGGGGTTTTGACTTCAAAGGTCATCTAATCCAACCTCCTTATTTCACAGATGAAGAAAATGAGACCTATGTAGGTTAAATGATTTGGCTAAGGTCATATAAGGGTTTTATAGATGGGATGAATGTGCTCAGGATGGCTGGCATCCATTTTCACAGTAAAATAGGAGGGAAGTTCATCTAGTGGGAAATATTGGGGATGAACGGAATATAAAAAAGAATCAGTTAGGGAAGAATAAAGCAATGAATAACTAATGACTAAAAGGATGGAATGATTAAAAGGACTTCTTTGCTTCAATGAAAAGGGGGAATGAGGATGAGATAATGTGTATGAGAGGAGAGAGAACATTTTTAGAACAGTCATGGGGAAATGCGAAGCCAGACCAGAAAAGAATGAAAGTTTTGCCTTACATCAGTGATGATTCCACTGAGATGAGATGACACTAATTGGTAGTGCACCTAATCTATATAGCTATGTTACTTCCTCTAACCAGTTTAGTAATGGAACAGAAAAGATGAATGGTGGGGATTGTGGCAAGTGCAAGATGAAATGACTGAGGAAATAAAGATTCAAGCTTCTGAGCATAATGATTTATTAAGCGATGGCATGGCAATCACCCAAAAAACTGGGACCAGGCTCCATCCTCAGCTTAAGGTTAGACTCCTAAATACAGGAGAAACCAGACTTTTATGCATTAAAAACAATCAAATAAGGTTAATTTAAAAAAACAATAGTTTAAGTAATCTGATTTCAAGTTGGATGAAAGATTAGAGATTTTCCAAGAGAAAGAGAGAGAGTAAATGATGATTATGAGAAAATTCCATACATCAGTCTTAGGATCTGATTCCATTCCTGTTAAACATAGCTTAGGTTTTTGCTTAAAAGTCTCCAAACCATAAGTACAGGTAGTTCAGATTCTCAGCAACATAGGGCTAGTTCCAAGCTAAGCAATAATGTTTTCTCTCAGTTTCCACAAATCAATAGCTTACTCACAAGAAGGAAGTTGAACTAGATTCATAATTGAAAAGAAAGGGAACTGAGCTGACTCCAGTACTGAGTCACAAGATGGAGTCTGTATGGTTTACTCTGCCTCAATTCCCACCACCACTTGCTGTCCTAATCACTTCAGAGATGAGGGATGTGAGGATGAATGATGGAGAGAAAGGAGGTAAGGAATTTGAGAATGTTGGATAATGGATACATTGATGAACTGGTTAATCATAGGGTCAGAATACATATTACTCAGAGTATATTTGTATATTTACCACAAGGCATGGGTAGATATACAGGTATTAAGTTCTGTGAAAACAAGAAACCAGATGAGTGAAACCTGATTTCTTAGAGAATCTATTTGACATTGGAAATTGGTTTTAGAGTTTCTTGAAACACTAACAATATTCACTGAAGTTTCCAAAGGTGGGAAGTTTTGTTGTTTTTCTTAGAATTAATTGAATTTAGGAGAAGGCAAATAATAATTGGGCTTATCCTTTAGGGTAAATGTAGATCTAGTGAACCTGGATACTCTGAAATAAAATAGTTTTGCTTCCCCAAAAGAAAATGAAACTGTTAGTCATTTATTTTATCTTTTGTTTTCCATAAGCTGAAGAATGTGAAAGCTAGTGAGATTTAGAAAGTGTGCCTAAGCTCTTTTGAGCTTCCTAAACCTCAATAGCTTTTAAGTTATTTTTGTCATGGAAAATGAAAGTGACCATCCTGGGGATATGCATCACTCACTCTCACAATGCAGAGTGTTAATGTGATAAGATTTTCATACTTGTTTTCAGTATGTATCTTCTTCTCTTCCTTTTCATTTCCACTACTGAGATATCCATTAGCATTTGTGAATTGAACTCAGGAAATTTTCATTATTGTATTTCCTTTTTCCCATTTAATTCTATATCCTTTCTTTCCTGTCCCCTCCCCTCCCACTCTGGACCCAACCCTTACCAACCCAGTATCAAAGAACTTTTCATAAAAGATTCACTTGTTTTTTATTAGAGGGCATGGTCTAACATTTTTTTCTTATCAAAATTAGGGTTTGAGTTATTGTTTTGTTGATTATCTAGACTTAAGAAAATGATGAAAAAATGTTAATCATGCAAAATAAACTTAGAAATGTGTCAAGTGTTTACATGTATATGTATACTATCTCATCCCATCCCAGAACTGGTTGTTAAACATTTATCAGGTCATTGTTGATAAGGCCAATCACCATGTTGGTTGTAGAATGATAAAATTTTCAACCACACTGATTATAGGAGACTATCTCCCAAATGAGAGAAGAACTGTGAACTTTGTTGGTAGAAGTAAGGAAATCATAGATCTTTTACTTACTGAAGTATTCATTATTAACACTTTTTAAGGAAGTGTTTCTTCTTATGGTCACTTTGGGATCCATAAGGACAAGTCTAAATCCTTCTTCTACATGAAAGGTTCAAAAAATGAGGAAAAATATCTACATAAATATGACAGGAATTTGTTAGACTTTTTGAAAATGCTGATAGTTGGCAGTAGGCTATTTTCACTTGCTTTTCCTCAAACTTTCAATCTATTTTTATTTGTTTTATTAAATATTTCCCAAGTATAGGTAAGAAAATCTTAGATATCCATTTGAAATTTTTGAGCTCCAAATTTTCTCCCTCCTTTCTGCCCATCCCTCTTCTTAAGAAGGCAAGAAATTTGATATCAGTTATACATGTGAAGTCATGCAAAGCATATTTCCATATCAGCCATGTTGCTAAAGAAAATACAAAAACAAGAAAAATAAAGTAAAAAAGTAAACTTCAGTTTATTTCCAGTGATGGACAACCTTTTGAGCTAGGTGTGTCAAAATTTGCCAAAAAACCAAGCATAACTCGGGTGGTGTGTCACTTCGAGAAAAAACAACCCATAATTTCGTGATATTTATAGTTTAAATAACAAAAATGAATAATTGTAATAGAAAACTATATTTAACAAATAAAAATAGATAAACGAATATAGATAGAATTGTCATGTATAGTGCACAGAGTGTCTATACTACACAACAGCAAATGTTTCATCCTGGGCATGTGGCCCCATAGTCTCTGTATGTGGCTGCATGTGGCCGTGTATCATTGAAAATGGCTACATGTGTCAGTGCTGACACATGTGTCATAGGTTTGCCATCACCAATCTATATGAAGAAATCATCAGTTCTATTTTTGGAATTGAAAAGCATTTTTCTTCAATCTAAGTTCATTTCAAGGAATACATATAGTAGCTGTAGAGTTTGAACATTACTATATACATATCTGGGACAGAAAATGCAATTCAATAAAAAGGTAGGTCCAAAATTAAACAGGAGAAAGGAAATGGTTTGGATTACACATAGGATGTGGAGAAGCTCTTTTAATAAATTAACAAATGAAGGTCTATTCTTTTAATACCAATGCTATTGCTGGTGGAATATAGTCAAGGAATAACACATTCTCTGAAGAATTAAAATTATAGACAATGATAAAGCACATTAAAGGTATGGGGAAGGCCCATCCCTCTCCACACCCCCCTCCAAATTAACAAATAGGGAATTTTGAAAATTTTTAATAAAACATCTTACCAGGGAGATGTATGAACCAAAAAAATAACACAATGGTCACATGGTAAAGGAATAAAAAATGTCCAGTGTCCCACTGGTAAATTCATGGGAAAAGTGACGAAAGAAAGCCTCTAAATACATTGAGTAGATCTTTGCGGCAAACCTCTAGGTAAGAATAAGAATCACACAGGATGGAGAAATATGGATTGAGTATGTTTGTTGGAGGGGTCTCTAATTGATGAGGTTATGGGTTGATTTGAATATTTAAGGTTTTTTAAAAGTATTTTCTAGTAACAATCACACAGAATTCCAAAATCTCTTAGTTAAAATGGAGCTCAGAGACCATCAGTCCTATTTGAGTCTGAAAGGGGATACCTCCTCTTGTATTTATTATTATAATATTCATGACAAACCAGCACTTCAAGACCTCTAGTGATAGGCAACTAATCACTACCCTAGGTCAGCCCCCTCTGCTATGTGCTAATTGCAAGGAAATTTTTCTTTCTTCCAAAGACACCATTTTCTAGCTATGTTTCTATTCCTTGTAAAATGTGAACCCATTTATCCTAGAGAACTTCAGCTATTTTAGGTTCATCCCAGTTTAAAAAGATCTTTTTACATCCATATTCTTCCCTTCCTTTCCCTGCCATTCCCTTCCCTTCCCTTCCTTTCCCTTCCCTTGCCTTTTCTTTGAAACATTGGCTATATGTAATGATCTTTACCCTCTATAACCTCAAACAGCTCTGCCTTTGTGTCATTCTGAAGTATCATGAGGGCAGAGTTCACTTCTTATCTAAACATTGAAATTATGCCAACTCCTTGGACCAGTATTCTACACCATCTAGGTATTTAATGATTATTTGTTAAGGGAGTTGAAATGGAAATTGAGGGCAGCTATAGAACTGAAACATTTGGTGCCTTCTCAAGTGACTAATTCCCCAACACAACAGAGAACTTCTCAGTGTCCCCTTTCAAGTATGATTTGTCTCTGGCTACTGACTCAAATTGGTATTATTATATGATGCACATATACAAAACAAATAAACAAAAACAAAAGAACAGTAAAACCAAGTTCCAGATCAACCAGAAGTCATAAAATTGGAAATATAATCTAGGAAGGATAAAGGAAACAAATATTGGATGATGTAGCCTGGGAGGTATGCAGGTGGTGGGAGACAGAGACAGTGTATGAAGTTGGTCAAGTATTCTGGGCACTGGTGATCTATTGAGCAAGAAAGATGGAGTTCATTGAAGCTTTAAACTTGGAGATGGACTAAGAGACAAGGTTTGTGCTCAGACTTAGCTTGAGAAATGGTAAAAAAAATAGTGAGGTCAGCCCCAAAGAGGAAAATACATGATGTTTGTTCAGTCATTTTTCAGTGGTGCCCAACTCTTCATAACTCCGGAAGGAGTTTTCTTGTCAAAGATACTAGAGTAGTTTGTCATTTCCTTCTCCAGCTCATTTTATAGATGTGGATATCAAACAAACAGGGTTAAGTGACTCCTCTAGGGTCACACAGCTAGGAAGTATCTGGGGCCAGATTTGAACTCAGGAAGATGAGTCTTCCTGACTCCAGGCCCAGCACTCTATCCATTTTACCACCTTGCTGTTAGACCAACCTTCTGTTTATCCTTTTTCTCTAGGCTAGTACTTTGATTCAGTTTCTTTGTTTGGCCCTCTACCTCAGTTCCTGAAAATTCTCTTCTTCCTGAAAAGTTATTAGGACTTTGGACCTCCTGCCTTTCTCTTCCTTCCTATGGCCTCTTGAATTCCCATTTGTTTCCCTAGATTCTAAACCACTATTTATGTACCTGACTCTCACTTGCTTTCAAGGAGCCTGATCCAGGCTCTGGACAGCTGCCTGGTCCATAACAACCTGCCTGTTGTAGCCCATTTCTGAATCCTTGCCCAGGATTCTCAACCTGTTCCTGCTGTCCATGACTTGGCATTCCCCTGATAGTGACCCCTCATGTCATCTTTGGATATGAAAGAAAACACTTTGTATACCCCCCAGTTCTTTGCCTTTCATCTTTTATAAGTCTCAGTTTTAAAAACTGATGGAGAGAACAGTTCCAAACAGAAAGAATATGTAGGGATTATTCATCAAAAAAAAGTAATGATAAACTTATATTGTAGTAACTGGTTATGTCACCTATAAGGCAGCAGTGAACATTACTTAATACACTTATTTACTCTATTATTTTTATCCCCTTTCAATCCATTGTTTAATAGATTGACACAAAATGAGGATGTTAGGATTTATAACCGTTCTTTTCTGCCTAAATGTATTTTAAAACACTCAAAAGAAAAATCACAAAGACAGTTTACTTCCTTGTTTAAACATCTGTAAAATGAGGAAGTCAGAGTACATGATTGCCAATATCCCTTCCAGATGTATAGCTGTGATTCTATTTAAGAAGTCACTTTAGAGGAGCTAGAAATTACTACAGTGTTAATTCATCATCTTGAGGAATTTGATGTAAGGTAACATACAGCATTTTCAGTTTTAAAATCCAGGAAAAAGCTGACTGATTAAAATTATTAATTTTTGCCAGATATTCACTACTATTCAAATAGTAGTAAAACTACATGAAGTGGAGATGGCAATCTCCACTCTTACTAGTCCACATTATAGCCCACAACACTCTTTACAACAACCCAAACCAGATTAAAATGTAATTAGAAAATATTTTAAAATATATTAAAATGCAACAAAACATTGTTAATATATGGTGTTCTAAGTCAATCTGGGATCCATAGAAATCCTAATGTATGGTGTGGGTATAATTCCAAATTGCTCTACAAAAGGCTTGATCAATTCACAGCTTCACCAATAATGCATTAGTGTTCTTATTTTTCCACATCCCCCACCCCCAACATTTATCACTTTTTCTTTTTGTCATTTAGCCATTCTGATGGATGTGAAGTGATATCTCAAAATTGCTTTAGTTTGCATTTCTCCAATCAGTTGTGATTTAGAGCATTTTTCGTATACTTATGTATGACTTTGGTTTTTCATCCAAAAATTGTCCATTCATATCTTTTGCCCATTTATCAGTTGAATGATTCTTATGCTTACAAATTTGACAAAGTTCTTTTTATATTTTAGATATGAGACCACTATCTGAAGGACTATACATTTTTCCTCTGATTTTCTACTTTCCTTCTCATCTTGGCAGCATTTATTTTATTTGTATAAAAACTTTTCAGTTTAATATACTCAATCCATCCACTCTATATGTACCTCCTTGCTGTTTGTCTCCCTCTTCCTTTCTTTTCACTGAATCCCTCCTCAGATGTGCAATTTCCTTTGACCAATACCTCTCCAACTCACACCTCTTCCCAAAAAATCTTCCCTTAGCCTCTCCTCTTGACCTCCTAGTTCCAAATTGCTCCATCTTTACAAAGGTCTCTCCCTCCTCCCTTTACCTTTACCTTTTCTTTCTTATTCCATCTACCTTTCCAAACCCCCCTTCCTTATCCCCACAACCATGCCCTCCTACTTCTTGATATGAGTTTTGAGTCTAAAAATCCCACCTCATCTTGTCCTGAGTCCTTCCCTATTGCTTATGTTACTCCCAACTTCTTGATATGTTCTCCCTTCTCTAGTCCTTCCCTTAGCCCATCCTCCTTCCCTTTTGCTTCTCTGTACATTAAGAAAATGTTTACTCTTCTCCTAGTGTATGTTGTTCTCTTTTTATCCCAGGTCTAATGAAAATAGGATTCTAGAACTACCAATTCTCTATCACCTCTTTCCCTTCTTAGTAGCAGTTCCTTCACTCATTCCTCCTCCATATTAGTTAGACATTCCACCCTACCTCCTCCTGGTCTGTTCCCTTACCATTTTGGCTCTTTCCCTTCCATTCACCTCAACCTCAATCATCTATGCCCCTTCAAAATACTAAAGCAATGACGCCATTCCCAGGGGTCATAGATGACATTTTGATCTTTTTGGTTGTTTATGATTAATCTTTCATTATATTTGTATGTTTCTAATAGATTGAATTTTCATCTATGTTCTGAATTTTTCCCCAGGAATAGCTGAAACTCCTTTAGTTCATTGAATACCTATTTTTTAACCTTGGATAAGTATACTCATCTTTGCTGGATATATTATTCTTGATTTTTAAGCCCAGTTCTTTTACACTGTGAAATGCTGTGTTCCATGTCCTACATTCTTTTAAAGTTGTTGCTTCTGTCTTCTATTATTTTGACTGTAGCTCTAAAATAATTAATTTTTTTCTTTCTTGATGTTTATATAGTATTTTTTCCTTAACCTGAGAGTTACAGAATTTAGCAACCATGTTACTGTGAATTTTCATCTTTGGATCTTTTATGTGGTGATTGGTAGATTCTTTCAATTTATATTTTTTCCTATGATTCTAGATCTTCTGGTCAGTTTTCCTTGACAATTTCTTGGAGTATGGTGTCTAAACTCTTTTTTTGATCACAGCTTTCTAGGAGTCCAAATACTCTTATTTCTCTCCTTGATTTATTTTCTAGGTCAGTTGATTTTTGTGATAAGATATTTCATATTCTCTTTTATTATTTCATTGCTTTGATTTTGCCTTATTATTTTTTTGTTGTCTTAAGAAATTATTAGTTTCTCCTTGTCCAATTCTAGTTCTTAATACATTATTTTCTTTCATGAGTTTCTGGATCTCTTTTTCCATTTGGGTGATCTTTCTTTCAAAATATTCTTGATTTTCTTGCATTGCTCTTACCTTTTCCCCTAATTTTTCCTCAACCTCTTTCATTTGGTTTTTGAGGTTTTTTGAAGCCCTTCCAAAACCTCTTTTTGAGCCTATCGCCATTTATTGTATTTCTTTGCTGTTTTTGAGGTAGGTATTTTTATTTCACTGTGTTCTGAGTTTGAACCAAGGCCTTCTCTGTCCCCACAATAGCTATCAATAGTTGGGTTCCTTCTCCTTTGCTTGCTATTTTTATCTATTTATTTTAAAAATTTTAGTGGCCAGGCAATAGATTTAATTATTGTTTTTTTTATACTAAACTCCCAGGGTTTCTATTGTGTTAAGGTACGTTAACCTCATGTTTTGGGATTTTTTGTGTGTATTTGTTTTTATCTGAGTCCTATTTAATTATTCCAGGGTCTTATATAATAATCCTGGGTTCCCCACTCAAGCCCCAGCCTGTGAATAACTTCAGATGTTCTGATTAGAGTGCATGGGCATTTCTGCCATTGCTACTGTAAGCAACCTTTGTGGCAACAATGAGGGACTCTACTCTTCTAGGAGTGACCACGGCTGACAGGGTCCCAATCCCTTATCAACCACATTCATGGTGGTGTGTGTTTCTTCATCATTCCTTCTCTCCTACTATCATAGCCCAGGATAGAGCAGATATTCAGTCTGTGTTCCTTGGACCTCCTAAGTCTTTTTTTAGCTAGTAGTGAGGTCTGAGCTTCTGCCCTTGGGCCTGGTACTTACAGACTCTATAGTATCCACTCTTTCAATCCCCAGCTGTGGGCCCATTAGGGTCTCTGGAGTCAAGTCCACAGCAGACACAATTACTCCCAGGGCCTTCCACCTGAGGATTCCTGTGATATCCTTGGGAAAGCATTCTCCTGGAATCAGTTAATAAGATGAGGTTGCCAATCCTGCCCTTGGGGGTAACCTTGATTCAATTCTGTTTCCTGGGTTCCTGCCCCCTGGGCCTATTGCAGTGGGATGGAGACCAGGAAAGTCAGAAACCTTTTCCCCTAGTTTTTCCAGGCTTTACCTGTCTCCAATTTGTTTTTGCCACTTTTAGCTTTGATTCTGTGGAGTTATTTTGGGTTGTTTGAAAAAAAGAAACAATTCAATCCTATATTCTTATCTTTCTGAAATCATCTACTGTATTTGAATATCTCAAAGTGTAGATCTTTAAGGAAAAGTAAGAGACAGAGCTTTGTTCCCCACTGGTCGCTGTTGTGGACACTTGAAGAAGATGAAGCACCTCTAATACATATCAGAGATGAGACTTTTCAAATACAGAAAGCGAAAGCAAGAAAGTCTGCCATCCTACCATTGTACTCTGGATGTGGACTTTCTTTCCATCCAACTTCTATTTAGCTCTAAGAAATATTTTCTAATAAATCCCATTTGGACACATAATTTTTATGTGTGGAATCTCTCCTATGTCTGCTCTAGTGTGGATGGATGCAGCAATGCCATTCAACTGAAGATCACAGTTAACTGTAGGAATTGGAATAGGTACAAGAAGCTGATCAAGACACCTTTAAAACAACCCTAAAACTCATATAGAGAACTCTCCTTCTAATTACTGTATCTAATATAATTTAACTATATAGCCTTCTCTCCATTCTGAAGACAGGGAACAGAGGGATTAAGGATGTGGTAGAAATCTTCCATCTGCCTGCTAACTGAGAACTAAATACAAATATGAGATATATGGCATGAAGTGAATTTCTCCATTTTGTAAAGAAAGTCAATAAAAACTTTTTCAGAGATTAGCAGAACATAGTTATTGATACACTTCATTTCTTAGGATAAGTGGAGTTTATAGCAAGGCAGGTAAATAGAACAACAGAAGAGAGTTGAAGCAGATAGTTTCTGGAAAAGTATGTATGGACCAAGTCCAGTTTTTTTTCAAAGTCCAAAGCACTATAAGAGAAGTAAAGAAGAGATTGCTCCTGAAAATACAAGAATTAATCAATAGCTGATAACAATTGAAGTTTACTTGAGAAAAGTAATATAATTTATTTAGATATTGATATTTCTGTAAACTCAATTCAAACAAATTATTTTGTTTGTGTTTAGTAATTAAATGCTTGGTGGTTGGAGGTTGGACTTATTTAATTAATATAGGGAATTCCTGTTGAGGAAGCACCATCTATCATTGAAGATAAACAACTGAGAGTTACCTAGTACACTGAGAAGTTAAGTGAATTATTAAGGGTCACATATTGTTGTTCAATTGTGTCTGACTCTGTGTGATCCCATTTGAGGTTTTCTTGGCAAAGATACTGGAGTGGTTTGTCATTTCCTTCTCTAATTCATCTTACAGATGAAGAAACTGAGGTAAATAGTATTAAGTGACTTGGCTAAGGTCATACAGCTACTAAGTATCTGGGGTCAGATTTGAACTTAGGTCTTCCATACTTCAGAAGGGCTCAGCACTCCATCCATTGTGCCACCTAGTTGTATGGTTATATAACCTACCAGAAATATGATTAGAACTGAAGCTTTTTGGAATTTGAGGCCAGTTCTTAATCTTCTCTGCCATGCTGTCTTAAATTCTTATGCTATTTTTTTTTACCCTTGTATTTCAGTGTATTGTCTCATAGGTGGAAGAGTGGTAAGGGTGGGCAATGGAAGTCAAGTGACTTGCCCAGGGTCACACAGCTGGGAAGTGGCTGAGGCCGGGTTTGAACCTAGGACCTCCTGTCTCTAGGCCTGACTCTCACTCCACTGAGCTACCCAGCTGCCCCTTCTTGTGCTATTTTAATAGTTATGTTTTTTACAGAAAATAAAAGAACAGAATGAAGTGCTCAGCTATGCTAGCCACACCAGAGGAAAGCCAAATCAGTTGGTCATTACAATTATGGATCTTATCTGATAGCTGATTCCAAACTGTAGCATGACTTCAGAGGCTGACTAGACCTATCACTATTAATCTGTTTTACAAAATCATCAAAACCTCCTCATAAGTAACTTCAGTGACAGACAACTCAGTCTTCACCATTCTGTTCATTCAACTTTTGGATAGTTCCAGTAGTTAAGAAGTTTTTTTTTTCCTTTATGTTGGCCAAAATCTTTTGGTCCTGTTTCTCTACATTAAGTGTCACTCTGGGATGCAAAAAGGGCTGACTCATGTTCAAATTTATTCCCTCTCTTACCCAAAAGAGGGGCAGGAAAAAAATCTGCTCAGATCATCCCTACATCCACCCACTTGTGGCTGACTTATACTTGGGCCATTCCTTTTGATCACCTCTTTAACCTTGTCCCTTCAGGTCCAGGATGGAGACTTCTTGCTTTAACACTTGCTCACTGTTCTCTCTTTCCTCATCCTTCATTCTCTTGCTAGAAATCAGGTTTATCAGCCATACTCAATCCCAAGAATCAGTAGACTCTTTATGTGGAATTCTCTCTGTTTTTTTATATTTACATATTTATATTTTGTATATAATATTTTTATGTTTTTATTATTTATTATTATATTATATATATAATATATTTTATATATAATACATAATTAATATAGCTCATTGGTGTCTCAATTAGAGAAAATATTTCCATTTTTTAAACATTGGTCAGAGGCTGCTGCCATAAACTAGGAAAGACATTTCCTAGCTAATTCCCTTAGTGTAGTTAGAACCATTAGAACTTTCCTTTCAGTTCTAGCCTTTTTGTGTGATCAGAAAATACACAAGGAAATGCATATGTCTGGCTTAAACACAGATGTTTTATGTAGAGAAAACAGAATCTGAATAATAAAACAGTTCAGATACAACAAAAGAACAAATCATAGAAGATACCTGTTAAACAACCAAATTGTAAGAGAAAGGAGATTGGAGAGAGAAAGCCTTCATAGAGTTTCTTTACAGAGGGAAAGATGCCTTCTAGCAAACACAATATCATAAAGTAAGACAACTTCCAAGAGATTTTACTCTTACTCCCCAGTCCTAATTGCTGTTGTAGTCTGGTGGTTCTTTAGCCATCCCTCTGATCCCTAACTCCATGTCTCTGTCTCTATCTCTCTGTCTCTCTGTTTCTCTTCTTTCTATGCTCTTTTCCCATTATTCCTCTCAGTGGATGGGAAAAAAGAACCCAGGCATCTCTAGTGTCCTAACTCTGGTAGATGCTGCTGTAACCAGCAGCATATATTCCCCTTGTTTATGCTTTGTATGGGGCTATGTAATTTCTTATAGTTCAGTCCAAGCCTCCAGCTACAAAGATGAACAATAAATACCAGCAAAAAATACAAGAATTCTCAGCAAAGATTAATTTACTTCCTTAGTAAAGTCTCTGGTATTACCCTTTACCCTGGAGAGAAGAGAGGGAGGAGGGTCAGATACTTAATTAAACCAGTCCAGTCCCTTTTCCAAATGACAAACATAGAATTATTTAGAAAAACCATTGTGCCCCCACTGAGTCTTTTCTTCTCCCAAGTATTATTATTAATTATAACTAAATATTAATGTATCCTTCCATGATTTTCACATGGTGTGGTTTTGAGCCCTCTTACTAACCTGGTTGCATTCCTTTGGACTCTCCAATTTGCTGATGTCTTTCCTAAAATGTAGTTTCCAGAATGTAACATTTTTCTCCAGATATGGCCTGATTAGGGTAGAGGGCTACAGGACCATCACATCTCTTACTCTGAATATTTTACTTCTATTATGGCCTAAGGTTGCATTAGATTTTCTAATTGCATCTCCCTATTACTGATTCAGCTAAAATTATAATTGGCTAGAACCTCTAAGTCTTTTTCAAAGACGCCATTTTCTAGCTATGTTTCTATTCCTTGTATAATGTGAACCCATTACATTTATCCTAGAGAACTTCAGCTATTTTACGTTCATCCCAGTTTGAAAAGATATTTTTACATCCATATTCTTTTATCAAAACGTAACATATAGGGGGCAGCTGGGTGGCTCAGTGGATTGAGAGCCAGGCTCAGAGATGGGAGGTCCTGGGTTCAAATCTGGCCTCAGACACTTCCTAGCTGTGTGACCCTGGGCAAGTCACTTGATCCCCGTTGCCTAGCCCTTACCACTCTTCTGCCTTGGAACCAATACAGAGTATTGATCCCAAGACAGAAGGTAAGGATTTAAAAAAAACAAACAAACAAAAAACCATAACAGATAGGAGAGAATACATTAGCTTTGAAGAGCTAGACTGGCAAACTCAAACCTATACTAATTGACTTTTATCCAAAAGCTTTAGGAGAAGATTTTGAACTGAGAACCAGGGCCCAACTTCCATTTCAAACATCTTATTGAACTTTTTCTTACTATCCCATTTGTTTTGCCTGCTTAGGAAAAATCACAGAATTTCAGAGGGAAAAGTTATCTCTGTGGCCATCCAGTCCAATTTGTACCAGAAAAATAATTCTCATCTACAATATACCAGACATTCAGCCTCTGCTCAAAGACTTCCAGTAAAGGAGAATATACTCTGTCCAGAGACAGACTATTCCACTTTGAAATGTTTATTCAATTTAGAACATGAAGACTCCCTACCACTTTTAAGAGGCTCAAAGTCAACAAAAATATAAAAGTCCTTTGGTTTCCATAGTTAAACTGAAACCTGTCAGAATAGCAGATTATAAGGAAAATGGGAAAGGGGGCTAGAGGAGATCAAAGAAGCAAATCATGATTTGTTAAGCAAAACCTTTTAAAACTTTTTTCCTCTCTCTCCAGAAAGTGCCTTGAGAAACACACTGTGATGATATGTAAATATTATGTTGCAGCCTGTTTATTTTTACAGAAAAGAAAAAGAGGCTTGCATCAGCATTATTCAAAAGCCCATAATGCTCTCTCACAGGACCCAGCACCATTTAAACAGGGTGGGTGATGAAATCAGACTTATTAAAGCCCAGCAACTGTTCCAAAAAGATTCCCAAGAAGAGTGGTAATATTTTTAGATAACTGATTCAGACCAGAAATGTCTAGAGCTTAGAGGAGTGGGGAAAGGAAAGATGGGAAGAAATACTACTTGCTCCATCTCAGATTAGGTAGAACAGAGAAACAAGACTCTCCAGTAGTTCATGATGCTATCCAGTTGTACAGAAAAAGAGAATGTACTAGAGAAAAAACAGCAGACACATCTCTGTGGAGATAGCCTTGACTAATCACTTTTTATTTCTGCTGCTCCACCTTGTTAAAAAAAAAGGACCCAGGGTACAGCTGGGTGGCTCAGTGGATTGAGAGCCAGGCCTAGAGATGGGAGGTCCTAGGTACAAATCTAGCCTCAGACACTTCCTAGCTGTGTGACCCTGGGCAAGTCACTTGACCCCCATTGCCTAGCCCTTACCACAATTCCGCCTTGGAGTCAGTACAGAGAATATTGATCCCAAGACAGAAGATAAGGGTTTAAAAAAAAAAGGGCACCCAGGAAATGGGCTCCAAGTGTATGGCCAATCAAAAATGCTCCTCTGCCTAGGTTGCACATTCTGTCTGGAACTTTCATGTAAATAAAATAAGTAAATTCAAGATTTCTAGATTTCATCAATCCTGGGAAATGTCACTTCTTCTGAGAACTAATAATATATAATAATACAAAGAACAATATAATTTTTCTAGCGAATTAAAGCATACAAAAACACTTTTCTGTGAGGTAAGCAGTGCAACCATTATTATTCTCACTTTATGGATGTGTAAGCTGAGGCACAGTGAACTTGACTTGTCCATAGTCCCACAGCTGGTGTCAGGATATGAACTCACATCGATTGAAAAAAAAATCCATCATTCTGGCTGTAAGGAACCAGGTAATGGTTAATGTTAAAGCTTCCAGAGAGCTAGGCTGGGGTTCTTGGCAGTACTCAGGGGATGATGGTCTTCCATGATTCAGAGAAGCTGACTTGAGTCTTGGAACCTGTTTCCGGCTTGTCCCTCCTTCCACCCTCTACTTGTAGAGCAGCTGACTTCTTGAATTGTGGGAAAGAAGACATGAAGTGATAGTGACCCCATTCCCAGGCAACTGAGAGCCACTTTGAAATCCCTATTCTTTCAGCAGCAGAGGAGCTGGTAGCTCCCTAAAATTCACTGGAAGATTTTTCTTTTCTTTGCCCACTTCATCCTGCAGAAAGGTTGGCCCCTGTACTCCATTGTGAGGGAACAACAGGTTAGTGGACCGTTGCTCGATGCTTTCAAATTCGTCTCTGCCAGAGTTGGCTGGAAAATACATGAGCTCATGCCACAAATGACATCACCAAAGCCGTCCTTGGCTGCCAGCCTGTGACAGTTTGAGAAAGGAGATTTACAGGAGTTGGCGAGGGGGGTTGGGGGGGCCGGAGAGGAAGACAATTGGTTTGGTCACGGGCTCTGAGTATCAATGCAGCTTGACCTCAGAAGACATAAGGCTTTCTGTAGAGGGTCAGGACTCCATCATGAATTTTGACTCCCAACTGAGGAAACAGGCTGGTTTCAGTCCCTTCAGAGAAGCCAAACTTGTGCTTCTTAGGGGTGAGGCCAAGTTTGTTTGAGACAAAATCTAGAGTGGGTGCACCAATTCTTGAGAAGCTCTAGTTGCAAGGACAGATGTAGAAGGGAGGGCCTCCCCCCCACCCCAAAGGCCCTGGTTCTGCAGTAGAATGCCCCTTCCTGACTGCTGAGGGGCATTACAATTCCACTTTTTAAAAAGAGAGAGCCTTTCCAGTACGGGGGGAAGGGAGTATCCTTGCAGCACCCAAGTCTTGCTTTCCAAAGTCACCCAGGAGGAGCAGAGTGAGCAGCCTTCTTTGAGGAAGAAGTTCGGAAATGCCCTCCTCTAAATTCCCGAGACTGGAGTGAAAATGAACTGCCTTGTTGTCAGAGAGAATAACTGGGGAGTCTGGGTGGTCTTAGGAGCTAAAGAGAATTAAACAGTGACCACAATGTTTTGCAAAGGGATTGCCTTTTCATCTAGTTCCTTTGGAGAAGAGGAGGGGAGCTCCCTAAACCATACAAGAGACTGCTGAGGTCTAAATCTCTTAAACATTCAAAAAGCTCTGTATTCTCTAGAATTAAGGCTGAAGAGACTAAACCCCAATTAATAATGTTTTGCACTATCCAATGCCAGAGGACAATGTTTATGCTTTAGAAAGAGAGGTAACTAAGGAAAAGGGAAATTCATCATTTTGATCAAGGCCATCAAAAAAATTGCTTGAAAATAAATTCTCATCCCCTTTCTCTCTTCTCCTCTCTTCTCCCCCTCTCTCTTTTCTTAACTACTTTTCTTTTTATTATAGTTTCCCCCATTTTTTCTTGTTAAAGTCTGTCTCAAGGATTGGTGCACAGGCACTGATGTGTGTCCCCTAAACCCTTCCTAAGAACACACTTGGGGAGGTAAGCCTGTGTGTTCTGTCCTCAAAAGCAAAAAATGTATGAATTACATTAAATATCACTATCCAGGAAAATATTTCATGAAATATTTTACCCCCCAAAAAGTTTATGAACTTGACAAACACAGACTTTCCACAATGCAGAGGTGAAAAAAGAATTATATACGAAATGATATAGTTTTTATAAAAGTCTATATTAAATTTAACAATCTACCCACTCTACTGCCCTGCCTATGTCTTTCCTTCTAAACTTCTATATGCGCTCTCTCCCCTTCTCTTTCTTTCTCTTTCATATTCTTAAATGTTTCATTGACATCCTTTTCTTTATTTTCATATAATTCAGCATCACAGCAATTTCTCCTTTATTCCCTTCTATAATACTCCCATCAAAAGGAAAAAGTACTCTTTTATAGCAAGAAATTATAATTCAGAAACCAAATTCACTCATTTTGATTGTATTTGAAAATGTCAGGGTCATTTTGTATCTTCAGACTTCATTAAGGTTTTTATGTATTTGTTTTTTAAGACCAGATCTCTTTATTTCAGTTAGGTTGGGGAAGAGATGCATATGGGTCCATAAGGCATAAATAAGATCCTTTCCTCTCTTGATCAGCTTGGGAGTTTTGATCTAATCTATTTCCAACCTAGACTTTGTGCTTCCTTAGGCAACTAGTGCTGCTTTGCTCCCCACTTCTTCCAAGGACTCACCACATTGATTTTCTTAAAACAGAGATAAAGTGACTTCCTCACAGTCCTACAGCCAATAAATGCCGAAGCCACCAGTCCCACCATGAGATGTTTTGATCACATCTGTTTTCATCAGATCCATTTTATGACCCCAGAGTTTCTTTTTTTTTTCTTTTTTTCTTTTTTTTCTTTTTTTATGAGGTTTTTGTCGACCAACCAAACTCTAGAGGCTCAGGGAATGAGCAATAACATTAGAAATATGGATGTTGGCAGGGAAATCACCTTCTCCTGAGCAGACTGCTCATACCTGAATTAGAACACAGAGGAGTTGAAAGTTAGATTTTATCACAACCTGTAATCACAGCTTCAAACTCCACGGGATGTCTAGGGAAGTAGGTGTTAGCTTTGAATCACCCTGCCTCTCCAGAACCACAAGATTCTATCCCACCCAGGTTGATTCAGCCCTTTGCAGGAGTGCCTTCTTAATGGGCCCAGCTGGCATCCTAACTACTCAGCTGTTCTTTCATATGCACACTGCCTTATCTGTGCTCTTGTCATGAGCAATGACTGTCTTGTCTGGGCTCTTGACTGGTAACACCTTAGGGCTTGTTTCTCTAATACAGACAGTATATTATTTAATAGTTTAAACATAGACATTGTGAGTGGTACAATGCATCACTTTTGTTGCTGTTTTTTAAAAGAAATATTTCACAGATTCACAGAATTTCAGAATTAGAAGAGGCCTCACTGTCATTTTCTTCAACTCTCATTTGACCAAGAATCCCTTTCATGGCAAAACCAACAAAATGATCTTTCAATTTCTGCTTGTCTAGTGAAGGGAATCCCACCATCTCTCAAATCAACCAATTCCCCTCTTGGATTAAAATTGGATAGCCAACTTTGAAAGATTATTTAATCTAATCAATATGATGATTGAAGATAATTATGAAGGGCTTATGCAAAGAACGCTGTTCCCCTCTAGACAGAGAACTGATGGAGACTGAATACAGACTGAAGCATCCTAGTTTTCACTTCATTTGTGTGTGATACTTTTGAATTTTTGTTTTATAAAAGTTTTCTCTCATAACATGACCAATATGGAAATGTATCTTGCATGATAATACACGAATAACCCAGATCAAACTGTTTACCATCTCAGGGAAAGGTTAGGGAAAAAAAAGGTTAGGGAGACAATTGGGATATCATAATTTCAGAAAAATGTGTGTAGAAGTTTGTTATCACATAATTGGGAAAATAAAATTGTAAAAGAAAAAATTAAATTTAAAAATAAAAAAAGAAAATTAGAAAAATATTTTTAAAAAAAGCTGGATAGCTTTCATTGTTAGGAGGTTTTTCCTGATATCAGGATTAAATCTACCTCTTTGAAGCTTCTTTACATGGATTCCAGTTCTTTTTTCTTCTTTTTTCAACACCAAGACAGAAAAGTGGTAAGGATTAGGCCATTAAATGACTTACCCAGAGTCCTAAAGCTAGGAAGTGTCTGAGGTCAGATTTGAACCAGGATCCAACTCCAGGCCTGGCACGCTGTGTACTGTTACCTAGTTGCTTTCTAGTTCTTTCTTCTGAAACCAAACAGAAAAAGTCTAAGTGGTTATAGACAGCTCTTCAAATACTTGAAGAGAACTAACACATCCCTCTTGAGACATCTCTTTTCTAAGCAAAGCATTTCTAGGTCCTTCAAATGGCTCATATGGAAAGATGACACCATCTACATGGTCATCTTCCTTTGTCTGTGTTCTAGCAGGTTGATATCCTTCCTGTAGGGGAGCAGTCAGAACCAAGTACAACATTCTAGGAGGAATCTGATCAGGACTGAGTATATAATTTCCCTTGACCTTGGTATAGCATGCCTCTCTGAACTCACCAATGGGTTTGAGGCTTTTCAGTTACTTTCAACCCAGTTTAGCTCACCTGCCCAGACTGTTTGCCAGGCTGTGGTCACTGTATATGCTCCAGTTTCTTGGAGCCACTATGAGAGATGGGCAGTAGGTGGACAACAAAGGAGGGAAGTAGCCCTGAAAAGGGCTTGGCAAGCCCTCACACCAGAGGTGTTAGTCTACCCTGAACACTTCCAATACCCTAGGCATGTGAAGACTTCCCTTAGAGGAATTGTTGGATCAGAATAATTTGTTCCAACAACCATGATGCTCGAGGAAGTGAGCATTGTGGAGCGTAGTTCGCTGCTGAAAATGTCAAGATCATCCACTGCAGCCTGGGCCAGCACTAGTCATCTTGACTTTTGTCTTGCTACTGGACATTGATGACTCTGGAAGAGAAAGTAAGGCTAACAACTTTGTGCAACTCTGCCTCACTTAAGTCCAATTTATGTGCTAATCAAAAGACATCACCAGTGATGTCATTTTGGTCCTCTTCAAGAGGACATTAGACAACAACCTACACCTCTCAAGTCTAAGATTATATTAGCTTTTTTAGAGTCTGGGGAAAAAAAAAAAGTTTAGATTCAGATTCAGGTTGCTGTCCACTAAAATTTGCCAAATCTTATACCCTTGAAGTGTTATCTACTTATGTATCTTCCATATTGTATTTGCAAAAGACCATGATTTTGGTCTTTTAAATCCAAGTGAAGGACTTACAGTTTCTTCCTGTTAAAATTTACCTTTTTTAGATTTGGCCGAATGTTCCAAGGTTCTAACATCCTATTGGATACCTTTTTCTCACTGTTTATTGCCATCATTATCATCACCATCATCATTGTCAAAACAAGAAGTATAGAAATTTATACTGCACCATTAACTGTAAGTGAACATCAATTTGATCTGTTTAAAAGTTATGTGATATATATATATAAATAAAACTATAATTATTCCAATTTTATAGATGAGGAAACTGAGTCTTAAGAGAAGCAAAGTGATTTATCCTGGTTTTGAACTTATTTCACTAAACTCGAAGTTCATTTCTTTCCATCACACCATGATGCCATTTCCATCTAATGGCTGCTAACTATCTTCCTTACTTTCAATGAATTTTTATTTATTTGTCTTTTTTAAATTTCATTCATTTTAATTTATTTTTAAATATTTTCCCATGTTTTCATGATTCATTTTCTTTCTCTCCCCTCTTCCCACCCCCCCTTCCCAGAGTCAACAAGCAATTCCACTGGGTTGTACAAATGTTATCACTTGATATCTATTTCCATATTATTCATTTTTGCCATAGAACTACCTTTTAAAGCCAAAACCACAAATCACATACCCATATATACATGTGATAAGTGACTTCATATGTTTTTCTTTTGCATTTCTACTTCCATAGTTCTTTCTCTCAATGTGGATAGCTTGTTGCATTGCTAATAGTAGCAAAGTCCATTACACTGGATTGTTCCACAGTGTTTTACTTTCTGTGTACAATGTTGTTCTGGTTCTGCTCATTTCACTCTGCATCAGTTCATTGAGGTTCTCCCAGGTCATATAGAAATCCTCCAGATGTAAGACTCCTTACAGCACAATAATATTCCATCACCATCATATACCACAATTTGTTCAGCCATTCATCAGTCAAGGGACAACCCTTCATTTTCCAATTTTTTGCCACTACAAAGAGTGCGGCTATAGATATTTTTGTACAAGTATTTTTTCCTTATTATCTCTTTGGGGTACAAAACTAGTAGTGGTATTGGTGGATCAAAGAACATGTAATCTTTTGGAGCCTTTTTGGCAAAATTCCAAATTACCTTCCAGAATGGTGGGATTAATTCACAACTCCACCAGCAATGCATTAGTGTCCCAATTTTGCTACATCCCCTCCAACATTTATTATTTTCCTTTTCTGTCATAATAGCCAACCTGCTATGTGTGAGGTGGTACCTCAGAGTTGTTTTGATTTATATTTCTCTAATCAGGAGGGATTTAGAACACTTTTTCATGTACTTATTAATAGTTTTGATTTCTTCACTGAAAACTGCCTTTTCATATCCCTTGACCATTTGTCATGTGGGGATTGGCTTGGTTTCTTGTACAATTGACTCAGTTCCTTATATATTTGAGAAATTAGACCTTTGTCAGAGGTTTTGGTTATGAAAACTTCCCCCCAATTTGTTGCTTCCTTTCTAATTTTGGTTGCATTGGTTTTGTTTGTACAAAACCTAATTTAATATGATAAACATTCATTTTACCTTTTGTAATGTTCTATATCTCTTCCTTGGTCATAAATTCCTTCCTTTCCCATAGACCTGACAGGTATACTATTCTATGTTCACCTAATTTGTTTATACTTTCCCTCTTTATATTTAAGTCATTTAACAATTTTGAATTTATCTTGGTATAGGGTGTGAGATATTGATCTAAACCTAATTTTCCGCATACTGTTTTCCAATTCTCCTAGCAGATTTTGTCAAATAGTGGGCTCTTGTCCCAAAAGCTGTGATCTTTGGGTTTATTGAACACAATCTTGCTAAGTTCATTTATCTCAAGTCTATTCTATTGATCTACCCTTCTATTTCTTAACCAGTACCAGATTGTTTTAATGATCACCACTTTATAGTACAGTTTGAGATCTGGTACTGCTAGACCTCCATCTTTCACATTTTTTTTCCATTAGTACCCTGGATATTCTTGATCTTTTGTTCATCCAAATGTACTTTGTAATATTTTTTTCTAATTCCATAAAAATTTTTGGTAGTTTGATAGGTATAGCACTGAACAAGGAAATTAATTTAGTTAGGATTTTTATTTTTTATTATATTAGCTTCTCCTACCCATGAGCAATTAATGTTTTTCCAATTATTTAGATCTAGTTTTATTTGTGTGAAAATTTTTTTATAGTTATGTTCATATAATTCCTGAACTTTTCTTGGCAAGTAGATTCCCAGATATTTTATATTGTCTCTTAATTGACCAAAAAGCATTTATTAAGGGTTTATCTCATGTCAGACACTGAAGATATATACAGAAAGGCAAAAATAGCCCCTGACTTCCAGGAGCTTATATTCTAAAAAGGGAGATGTCCTAAATAGGTAAATAAATAATAACATACGGGGCAGATGGAAAGTAGACTAAAAGGGAGATGTACTAGCAGCAGTGGGATCAAGAATTGTAGATGTTGAAATATGAACAGAGTCATGAAGGAAGACAGGTATTCCAGGAGTTTGGGACATCTAGAGCAAAATCCCAGAGAAAGGTGTGGAATAAAGATCACATGCTAAGAAAAGCAAGTTGTCCAATTGAATTATAACAGTGTTTGGAGGAAAGTAATGTGTAAGCAGTGTAAATAAGTGCTAGGATGCTCCCCTGCCTCCTGCTTAAGTCTTTCGAATTTTCCTCATGAGTTGGGCCTTTTACCATAGATCCTCATCACCTCAACTAAATCCTCTCTGCATCTTTTCAGGAGTGACAGGTTCTTAGGATTTGAAAGTTCAAGGTCTCCATGTCCTCTGGGCCATGAGGTTAGGTTTGGATTTTCTCTGGTCTCCTGGATAAACTGGTTTGCTTGGGAGGGTGTAAAAAGCTCTGCAAGTAAAATTTCTACATCCCTAAAGGAAGATTCGTACAAGTGAATTGCATGTTTGAACTCTTTTACTGACTTGTGGGGATTTAAGTAATATTAGGGCATTCTTTTCTTCAAGCTATCTGGGTCTTCACTTGTGAAAGGTTTGTGGCTTTTTAGATTATTATAATTATTGGGAATCTCTTGATATGTTTGAGATTGTAAATTGATGTACAGAGAGAATAAGATGACCCTTCTCCCTTATAACAGTTGCCCAGGCAGGATCCTTCAGGTCTAAGATGTATATCCCTTCAGGACCCACCTGGGGTTAATTGATATATTGATTTGAGCTCTTTAGCTAGGATAACGCCTTGTATTCTGACTGCGATTTCTCCCTTCCCAAAACAAGTTTGACACTGCTTTAGGAAAGTACTTTAAACTTTATATTAACAAGAAGGATAGGGTAAAGGACTGTGGTATAGGAGACCCTACTTTACTGGTTGCTAATGAAATCTCAACTGCTGGCAGATGAAGAATCAATGTAGCTTCCCTCTGGTTCAGCCTGGCCAGGACTAAACCAGAGTAGGTAAACTGCTGGGATATTTTGACTTCTTCTTCAATAGATCTTCAGCCTTATAGTTGAGTTATTTCCACCCTTTTTCACCCTCTTCTTTGTCTCCTGCCCACTTCCTGGATCCCTCCCGGGCCCTGGGAAACCTAGATATCTAGATGATGTAATTCCTAATATCTAGGGGCAGTAGACACCAAGGTGGTGGTCAGGTACAGGTTGGAATGGTATCTCAAGTACAGGAAGAGTTTGCAGAGAGAGATGTTTGCACCCTCTCACTCCAAGACCAGGATCCACCGATCTCCAGCCTCGGCACAGGTCAAAGACCCAGAACCCTTTCAGGATTCTTAACTGCCCCTCCTCCTGCCTCTTGCATGACTCCCTGGGAACATTCCATCCAACTGACTTATTTGTCAATCAAAAGTGATCTTCAATGGGGGCAGCTGGGTAGCTCAGTGGATTGAGAGCCAGGCCTAGAGACAGGAGGTCCTAGGTTCAAATCTGGCCTCAGACACTTCCCAGCTGTGTGACCCTGGGCAAGTCACTTGACCCCCATTGCCTACCCTTACCAATCTTCCACCTATAAGTCAATACACAGAAGTTAAGGGTTTAAAATTTTAAAAAAGTGATCTTCAAGCTCCCAGAGGTTCAATATAACAAGATGGATGATCCCCAAATCTGGCTGAAGAAAGGCTCTATCTCAGATGGGTAGGATTGGGATTGCTGCTTCTGTCCCTAGTGTTTTGTCTTTCTTTGTGGAATCAATGTTATCACTCTATTGGCTTAAACCCTCTTTTTCTGCTAGTTGCATTACTGTTTCTGTCTCTTGCCCTTTTTCTCCATTAAGGTGTTTTCCTATTTCTTGTTCAATCATTTTTGCTAGTATCTTCCTTTAGAGTTTTCAGTGTAACCTTGTCCTCATCCTTGAGTCCCAAGATCTGTCCCACTAGCTTTTTCATAGTCCAATAAAATTGTAAAAAGGATGCTATCACTGCCATGGTGGTAGGCATGTAGGCACAAAGGTGTTCCAATTCCAATTTTAACCATTGGTAGGTGTCAACCATATGAATTATTTTCAGAACATATTGTGGTATAGTTTCAACCCAGAAATTATATAGCATAGCCCAGAATGAATATAGGAATAAGGAACAGCTGAGCAGGATGAAGGCTGTTCTGCCAGCTGCAATCTCCATGTCAAGTTTTGTTGTTACTATCCCTTTAAATTTTATCTGCTTAGTATTGCTTCTCAAAGAGGTTTGTCCCTTGAGTGTTACTGTAGGATGCCACACCCAAGATGGCTGCCTTCTGTTTCTCTATAGGTTTTCTTTTGTTTTTGTTATTAAAGTTGCTTTTCTCTAGGTTCTGAAATCCTTTGGCTTACCACTTGTAATGTGGAGGTGTTTCAGGAGGAGGTGGGTGCAGTTGAGAGTAAGCAGGTGAAGTATGGAGGTCCCCTCCTCCCTCACAGCAGCCCCTATTACTGGGAGACCAAATGGGGTCCCCCTTGGACATGGTGGATCCTGGAAGCGCCTGACCCTGTTGAGGGGCTGAAGGAATGAAATCCCGTCAAGGAGAAGCTAGAGATACTCCGATTTGGTGTTGGTGCAAGTTGAGGTACCCAGAAACTTCTCCCTTCCTCATAGCAGGTGGTCAAGCTAAAAGAGGACATCTGCCTGACCAGGCTGTTGCACCACCTCCCAATCTAGTCTCCCACAATGGGTATTTATTCTGGATCAATAAGGGTGAAGAGATTGAGGTGGGGTATTTGTAGGAAAGGGGGCACCGGGATCCCTAACTCAGGCCCATTGCTCCAGAGAGTCACCACTAAGTCTCAGATCCCAAAGGAGAGGCAAGGTGTCTTCATCCAGAGTTTTTCCTGCCCAATCCCACTAATAATATTGTCTACAATTAATGAAGTGGGCCGTTCTTTTATCCTTATTATCCATCATCACTTGTCCTTGCCTTTAAAAATCTCAGTTGGTCAACACTGTGCCCCCATATTGATCCCCTTAGAGACAATTCTCCATTTTTTTCTCCTCATGAGAATTGTTTGTACTATTATTAGATTTTTATTTGTTAGAGTTACTTCCTGGACTGACTTTCCCGCAGTCTATGGGGCACTAAGCTAGTTATCTTCTTTTTAAACTCTGAAATTTTCTCTTTCAAATTTTTAGCTTTATTTAGTCCTTTTTTTGTTTTTTTTTCCTCAGTGTTCACCCTCATCTGAATTTTGGGGTGCATCATTGAGAATCCTTAGTAAATGTGGTTTTGATTTATCTTCATAATAAATGAGCATTATCTTCATTTTTTTTTTATCCTGGGACTCCATTCTAGGAGCATAGGGCCACAACCAGTAGGCAATGGGTCGCTCAGGGTCACCCAGCTGGGAAGTGTCTGAGCCCGGATTTGAACCTAGGACCTTTCGTCTCTAGGCCTGGCTCTCAATCCACTGAGCTAGCCCAGCTGCCCCTACTTTAGGTTGCAGTTTCTTTAGCAGATGTAGTTTTTACAGGGTGGGGTTGCTAGCCCCACGCCCAACCCTCCTCCTTTTTCATCCAGGCTAGGGGACTGTCCTTAGCCCAGGAGTGGTAAGGGTGGGCAATAGGGGTCAAGTGACTTGCCCAAGGTCACACAGCTGGAAGTGTCTGAGGCCGGACTTGAACCTAGGACCTCCAGTCTCTAGGCCTGGCTCTCAATCCACTGAGCCACCCAGCTGCCCCTGGGATTGAGAGCCAGGCCTAGAGACGAAAGGTCCTAGGTTCAAATCCGGGCTCAGACACTTCCCAGCTGGGTGACCCTGAGCGACCCATTGCCTACTGGTTGTGGCCCTATGCTCCTAGAATGGAGTCCCAGGATAAAAAAAAAATTATCTTCATGATCAATGATAATCATTCATTTATTCATTCATTCAAGAAATATTTATTATATTTGTATATATAATATACATATATAGTCTGAGAGATACTGGAAGAGTCATAAGAATAAATAAGATTCAGCTTCCGGGTTAAGATGGTGGCAGAGTAAGAAGCAGCTCTTAACCTCTCCTGACCGAAACATACAAAACTCCTCAAGGGGACATAAAAACAAGTCCAGACGAACGGAGGAACCCCACAACAGGGCACAGCGTGGAAGGTACGTGGAATCAAGACATTTCCAAGCTACAAAGGGCTCTCATTCAATCGCGGGCTGAGCAACCGCCCCACCCCCACCCCCTCCACACTCATCTATAGCTCCGAACCCAGCTAAAAAGAAATAGGGCAAGTTTGGGGCACCCATCGAGTCATCAGCAGCTCCGGGACCTGTTCCTGAGAGCAGCAAGACTTAGGACCCCATTAAGTCAAAAAAAAGCACGCGAAATCTGACCACGCGCCGGAGCAGGACGCTGGGCGCAGAGAGTGCCAGCTGAGCAGAGGCATGGGTGGAGGCAGAACTAAAGCCTAACTGGGGAACCAGTGCAGACGGGTATACGACTGTGGAAGCAGCGCCCTGAGACTTGTAAAGAAACCTCCAGCAGAGGATCAAGCAAGAGGGCCCACCAGGGGGCTTGACCTTGGAAAAAACCAGAATTCAGACCTCAGGAGCCAATAGATTTGGAACAGACACTGAGCCCGAGGATAAAGCTGAGAAGCTGCTGGGCTAATGATGGCTACTCAGCATCAGGAGGTTCAGAAGAGAAAGAATAATAACAAAAAGAAGAAGTCTTTAACACTCGACAGCTTTTACACAGAGAAAATCCAGACAACCGAGCAAACAGAGGAGGAGAACAAACAAGCATCTGGACCCTCCTCAAATAAGGAAAACTCCTCACAAGCTATGGAAGAGTTCAAAACTGAGATTCTGAGGAAAATGGAAGAGATCTGGCAAGAAAATAACAGTTTAAAAGGTAGAATCTTGCAATTGGAAAGTGAGGCTCAGAAATCAAATGAACTGATAAGCAAATTGAACACCAGAAATGACAAGATTGAAAAGGAAAACCAGTCCCTAAAGGCTAGAATCGAGCAATTAGAAGCTAATGATCTCTCAAGACAACAAGAACAAATAAAACAAAGTCAAAAGACTGAAAAAATAGAAGGAAATATGAAATATCTCAATGAGAGAGTGACAGACCAAGAAAACCGGTCTAGAAGAGACAATTTGAGAATAATTGGTCTTCCAGAAAAAACAGAAATTAATAAAAACCTGGACTCCGTACTAAAAGAAATTATTCAGCAAAATTGCCCTGAAGTCCTACAACAAGAGGGCAGTATAGACATCGAAAGGATCCATAGAACACCCACCATATTCGACCCAGAGAAGAAATCGGTTAGAAATATTATTGCCAAATTCAAAAGCTTTCAAGCAAAAGAAAAAATCTTACAAGAAGCCAGAAAGAGACAATTCAAATATCAAGGAGCACCAATCAGGATCACACAGGATCTGGCAGCCTCAACACTAAACGACCGCAAGGTGTGGAATACAATATTCAGAAAGGCAAGAGAGCTGGGCCTGCAACCACGGATCAACTACCCATCAAAATTGACTATATATTTCCAGGGGAAAGTATGGGCATTCAACAAAATTGAAGAATTCCAGGTATTTGCACAGAAAAGACCAGGGCTGAATGGAAAGTTTGATATACAACCACAAAAATTGAGAGAAACCTGAAAAGGTAAATAAGTTACAGAGGGAAAAGAAAGAAAACTTGTAATTTTTAAATTTGCCTTTTTAAGGGCCTCAGTGAGATCTAATTATCTGTATTCCTATGTAGAGAAATGTTATGTTTAATTCTCTGTAGTGAACTCTATTCACTATTATAATATTCACTATTATAGTAATCAGAAGAATAATTCACAGGGTGAGGGTGGAACACTAAATAATCTAAGATGGCATGG
>NC_058130.1:424214384-424225236 GCF_016433145.1 Gracilinanus agilis
GAAAAACAACTGCTTGAACGCATGGGTTGGGGTGGACATGATTGGGGATGTGGACTCGAAACTACCACACCAATGCAACTACCAACAATTTGGAAATTGGTCTTGATCAAGGACACATGACAAAACTAGTGGAAATGCGCATGGGTAGGGGGGGGCGCGGGGGGGGGTTGAAGGTGAAAGGAGGAGCATGAATCATGTAACCATGTTAAAAATGAATATTAATAAATGTAAAAATAAATAAATAAATAAATAAATAAATAAATAAGATTCAGTCATCCTCAAAAGTCACTTCTGGTGAAAATTATAATTTGTTTTATCTATCAAAAGTTAGACTTTAAAAGCCACCCCCCCCCTCCAAAGGAACTTACTCTTTAGAAAGGGTAGTCATAGAAACATAAGGGACATAGGAAATAGGCTATAGACAATATAAACTTACTGGCATTATTTCTTGTTCAAGAGATTTACACAATTCTATAACTCTTTGGGCATAATTCCAGATTACTCTCCAAAATGATTAGATCTATCCCACCAAGAGTATATCAGTATTTCCTAAGGTGTTCAGAGAAAAAGGAAAAGAACCTAGATGTTTTAACATATGTATAGCAGCTCTATTTGTGGTGGCAAAGAACTGGAAATTGAAGGGATGCCCATCAATTGGGGAATGGCTAAACAAGTTGTGGCTTATGATTATTATGGAATACTACTGTGCCATGAGAAATGATAGGCAAGTTAATTTTAACTAAAAATTAAGTGAAACTATTAATAATTTTATCAAAGTAGCGTGATATAAAATAAAGTCACATAAATCACCAGCATTTCTATATATTATTAACAATGTCCTACAAGAAGAGATAGTAAGAGACAACCCATTTAAATTAACCACTGATAGAATAAAATACCTAGGAGTATATCTTCCAAAACAAATCCAGAAGCCATACGAACATAATGAAAAAATATTAAGGAAGGAGGTCTAGCAATACCAGATTCTGAACTATTTTATAAAATAGTAATTATTCAAAATAAGGTATTGGCTTAAAAATAGAAAAGTAGATTAGTGGAACAGAATAGAACTACAACAAACAGTTGTAAAAGATTATACTAAGTATTTGACAAAGGTAAAAATCCAAGTTTTTGGAAGAATAATTCACTATTTTGTAAAAATTATTGGGAAAAATAGAAAGAAGTCTGGCAGAAAATAGTTATAGAGCAATATCTTACACTATCAAGATAAAATCAAAATGGATTCAGGACTTAAGTATAAAGGGAATTATTATAGGCAAATAAGAAGAATAGAGAACACATTACTTATAAGATTTATGGATATGAGAAGAATTTATGAATAAACAAGAGGTAGAAAGCATTATGAAATGTAAAATGGATAATTTTGTATACATTAATTTGAAAAGACTTTGTACAAAAATATTCATAGCTATGCTCTTTTAGTGGCAAAAAACTGGAAAATGAGGGGGTATCTGTCGATTTGGGAATGGCTGAACAAATTGTGGGAACTGATGGTGACAAAATACTATTGTGCTGAAAGGAATAATAAACTGGAGGAATTCCATGTGAACTGGACCTCCAGGAACTGATGTCGAGTGAAAGGAGCAGAACCAGGAGAATAATGTACACAGAGACTGATACATTATGGTGCAATCAAATGTAATAGACTTTTCTACTAGCAGCAATGCAAATGACTCAGGACAATTCAGAGGAACTTAGGAGAAAGAACATTATCCACATTCAGAGAAAGAACTTTGGGAACAGAAACGCAAAAGGAAAAACATATGATCAATCACATAGTTTGATAGGAATATGATTAGGATTTTGATGTTAAAAGATGATTCTATTGCAAATATGAATAACAGGGAAATAGGTTTTGAACAAAGGTACATGTATAATCCAGTGGAATTGCTTATCAGCTGCGGGATGGGGGAGAGAAGGAGAAGGGGAAATCATGAAATATGTAACCATGGGAAATGTTCAAATTTAAAAATTTTTTAAAAAGAAAAGTGTTTGTAAAAATAAAATTAAAGTAGCCAAGATGAAAAGGAAAGTAATAAGTTGGGGAAAATGTATAGATAGTTTCTTGGAGAGAAGTCTCATTTCTAAAATGTACAGAGAATTTTATCAAATATGTAAGAATATGAGCTAGTTTCCAATTGATAAATAGTCAAAAGATATGAACAGATAGTTTTTGGATAAGAAATTAAAGCTATACATAGCTATATAAAAATGGTCCTTTTGATGAAAAAGAAATGAAAATCAAAACAATTCTGAGATATGTCACACCTAATGGACTGGCTAAAATGATAAAAGAGTAAAATGACAAATGTTGGAGAGAGGTGAGAAAATGGGGACAGATACATTTTTAGTGGAACTGTGAACTGATCAAACAGTTTTTGAGAGCAATATGGAATTATAATCAAAGAGTTATTAAACTGTGTATATTTTTTGACCCAAGAATACCACTATTTTATTTCCCAAGTTGATTTTCCTAAGGTGATAAAAAAGGGAAAATAAACTATATCTATTTATATTTATAACATACATAAAATTTTAGCAGTAATTTTTGTGGTGGCAAAGAATTGGAAACTGAAGGGATATCCATCATTTTGGGAATGGCTAAATAAGTTGTATATGATTGTAATGGAATAAATACTTTTTTTGCCATAAGAAATAACAAACAAGGTGATCACAAAAATTTTTGTAAAGACTTATATGAAATGATGCAAAGTGAAGTGAGTAGAACCAGGAGAACTTTGTATACAGTAACAACAATAATATTGATTATCAGCTGTGAATGAATATTATTATCAACAAGACATGGATCCAGGACAACTTCAAGGCATACGTGATGAAAAATATCCACTGCCACAGAAGAAGCAAGCAGATTATGAATGCAATTTGAAACATATCATAATTTATTTTCTACATGAATTTTTTTCTATTGTAAGCAATATGTGTCTTGTTTCACAACATGTCAAATATGGAAATACATGTTATGTGATAATACATGTACAATCTATATCATATTACCTGTCTTCTAGGGAATGGAGGGGAAGGTGAGAGCATGGATTACAAAATGTCAGAAAATGAATATTAAAAATTGTATTGACATGTAATCTGGAAAAAATGAAAATTAAAAATTAAAAAAAACACATGGAAAGATCTATATGAAATTATGAAGAGTGATACAAGCAGAACAGAACATTATATCTAGCAACAAAAATATTGTTTGAAGAATAAGTCATGTATGTTCACCTCAGAACTGATAAATAGAAGTCAGTAAGACATAGTTTTATATACACACATAGCTTTTTGTCAAATGATACCTTCTTAGATAATGAGGAGAGGAGGGAGGGTTTTTTAATGTAACAAACAATTTAATTAATTAAAAAAAAAACAGTAGTCAAGTGCAGTCTGAGCAGAAGATAAGCTAGGGCTGGGTTTAAGGTGACCTTTGGGTGTGCTAAAAATAAGAGATTCACATGAGTAGTCAAATAGACCATAGGATTAGAGAGCTAGAATTGAAAGGGACCTCAGAAGCCACCTAATCTAGTCCCCTAATTTTATAGGTGAGGAAAATGAATCTCAGGGAAGTTTAATCCCTTGTTCAAGTTATTACAGATAGTCATTGTCAAAAGTGAGGTTTGAACACAGGTTTTCTGATTCTACCAGACTGATTTTACCTTTGGGATATCATATCCTATGGTATCCCAATTTGCATGAAAAAAGAAACAAAACTTTTCTTTTCCTCTTGATGTTGTTCTAGTGAATTTTCTGCTATGACAACTAGAATATAAATTTAAATTATTCTGATTTTGCAATGAAACTTTTTTGGTATTTTTAGCCTAAATAGCATAAGTGGGATTTAGCATGATATACCAGTAATATATCATTATCCAGTACTGTCAGGGAATAAAATGAAAAAAAAAAGTTATTTGTTTTCCAAATACCTAAAGATTTTAATTTTAAGTATTAAAACTTTTCTTATTATGGCTACTCTATTGCATATAGTAGGTACTTAGTAATATTTAGTGGTTCAACTTAACTTGTAATCATCCTAAAATATATCATACTCTCTTAGTGGGTGGGGGGCATCGTAGATGGGGATCTGGAATTGGAAACAAGAAGACCTCAATTCAAATCTTGCCTCAGATAATAGTGATCCTGAGCAAGTAATTTGTCTCTTTCAGCCTTGGTTTCCTCCTATTAAATGGGGATAATAATAGCAACTACTTTCCAGGGTTGTTGTAAAGATCAAATGAGATAACAGATGCAAAGTGTTTTGTACACCTTACAAAGCTATAAAAATTGTAATGGATGTGTATTATTATTCTTCCATGCCAAATCTGCAGTCTCACTCTGAAACATCCCTTTGCTATGCAGGCTTGAGCTCCTATTGGTGGGTTTCTCTCGGGCCTCTCTATTTTGGGGAAGAACCTAGGCAGGCAATCTTCATTCCTCTTTTGACTGTACTTCTGTCTTTATGGACTTTGACACCATGCATATCATTGTATCAGGCCCCTTCCCCTTCCCCTTGAACTCAGCACACTCTTTATCCTCTTCTTATATTGTCTTCCATTAGGGGCCCTCCTTGAGGACAGAGACTCTTTAAGCTTATATTTTATCTACAACCTTTAGCACAGTCCCTGGTACATAGTAAGTGCTTAATTACATGCTTGTTGCCTTGTATTGTCTCTGTAATACTGCAGATAATCATTATAACTTGCTATAGATTTCTGGTGAAAAGTCTCAGAACTTAGCAATGCTGGTCCTCACAAGTCAGGCACAGACTCCATTGCTAGATCAACAATAAAAACTTTTCCAGATTGGTGAATGCTGATATGACTCCTTCAAGAATCCAGAATCATCTTCATACTGTGTTGAGAATTGTAGGGAAATATTCATTCATTACTTAAGAGTTCATTAGGAAATGGGGTTAATTAGCAAAATTTATTGATAGATACATGAGAGATAAGAGACATGAGTGAGTTGGGTTTCTTTTAATCTGAATGGAATCTCAGAGATGATTGATGGGAGGGAATTTGCCCAAGGAGCTTTAGGAAAGACAGTTGGACCAAGAATCCTCTCTTAGGGCTGATCTGGTTCAAGGAAGGATCACATTGAATTCACATCCTAAAAAACCATCTTATTAGAGAAGAAGCAGATTGTTGGGTGCAGTACCTGATCTGGCCCCAATAGGTGGCAGCAAAGTCTGACCTGTTTGAGTGGAGCAGGTAGTGGAAATTCTGACCAGCTGGAAATCAAAGCTGAGCAGCCTGAAAGAGAACCCTGACATTCCTCTCTGTTTATAAGTTTATATTTTAGATTAGGATAGATAAGGATTTGGGGTTTTGGATAAATAGGAAGAGAGGAGAGCCTTGACTCTGTCAAGAAAGAAGCTGGTCCTTGAGGACCAGATTGGTTTGGGTGGTTATAGTTAGAATTTATTAGAATAGGGACCTTACATAAACATAAGAAATACTTTTCTACCTGTTTTTCCTTTTACTTTCCCTTCCTTAAAACTTTATACCTACAATAAATAGAGTTTTATATAATTGACCTGAGTCAGAATTCTTTTAGACTGCTTTGAGAAGCCAGCTTTCTCAAAAGTCAAAAACAACAGCCTGTCTACAGTAGTGATAATTATTGGCAATATTAATACCAATAATCAATAGGGTTCAATACCATTATAATAGAACTAAGAAGTCAGAGCCAGTGGAAGATGGTAAACATTTCACCTTATTCTTGATGGCACAAGGTCAGCATTAGGAAGTATACACAGATCTGCTCTAACCCGGTGATACCTGAAGCAAGTGAAGTTTGTGTGTTCCAATGATCCATGAACCCAAACTTCTGTGCTTTTGAGATAATCAGTCATGATAATTTTTCCATCTCTTTTTCCCAATCTCCAGGTTCATGAGTAGTTGGACTTCTTTACCTGGATGTTTTGTTAACATTTCAAATTTAACGAGTAGAAAACTGAACCTATTATCTTCTCTCCTAAATTATTCCTCTTTCCAGATTTGCAAATATAAAGTCATCTTGGATTCTTCTTCTCTCGCTTATATCTCATATTTAATCAGTTTTCAAGTATTGCCCATTCTACCTCCACAACATCTCCTACATCCATTCTTTCCTTTCTACTCAGATGATCACTCTAGTTCAGGCCAGCATCATCTCTTTTCATCTAGAGCATGGGAGGAGAAATCTGAGGTCACCACCGTATGGGACAGATATTTCAAAATAGTTCCTGTGGGCAAAAAGACTGAGACATTCTCTGCTGCCCTTGAATATAAACACTAGACTAAAACTGGCTAATCTATTCTACTTATGGCTTGGTCTATTAGTTGATCATATCTTCACATAAAAAATGACTTTAGAATTCAAAGAATATAAGATTCTACTGTATTTATTGTATATTGATTGTTTTAAAAATAATGACAATACAGCAAGACACAACTTTAAAGGCATTCCTCCAACAAATTTCCCATGTATGCTTTAATATCTTACAAGATTCCTTGAAGATTTACAATCCCAGGGATAACTTTGTTCAATAATCTTGATTGTCTATATCAAGCATCATATAAAGCAGAGAGATATATAGTTATCAAAGTAATTTTTAGGATATCTTGTACAGAGGCTAAATGGAGGAGGGATTCTTTATGGACAGGGAAATTCTCCATGTACTCCTTTATGTAGCTGCCTTTATTCCCCAGAACTCTAAAGAATGCCTCAGTTAAATCTATGGTCACTCAAACGAGAATGAACCAAGCATTTATATTGGGGAAAAAATCCAAGTAGATGAATATCTATTACCTAATCTATGACAAAGAGCTGCAGTGAGAAGCCACTGAGTTATTAGCACATGAACTTTGGACAGGTATAGGAGAAGAACAATGACCTAAACTGGGACTTGAAGAGGAGGAAGAGAAGGTGGGATTGTATTTGAAAAATTGTGTAGTGCCTTCAATGACTTCGAGCTGCGCCCTCACAAAAAAATCTTCCTCCCTCTCTCCCTCCCTCCCTCCCTCCTTCCTTCCTTCCTTCCTTCCTTCCTTCCTTCCTTCCTTCCTTCCTTCCTTCCTTCCTTCATCCCTCACTCCCTTTCTCATGTCCTTCCTTCCTCTCTTTCTTTCTTTCTTTCTTTCTTTCTTTCCCTCTTCTTCCCTAAACTTCTCCACTACTTCTGTCTAAATGAACAAATACATGAATTAATTTTGAAGCATAAATTGTCCTAATAGCTTTTCAGTTATTCCCTCTAAGTTTCCATCAGGATTCTTTGTCCATTCATTTTCATTTATTTTTTCCATTCATATGGTTGCAATTAGTGTTCACTCCTTTCTTCTGGTTCTGTTCTTTTTCAGTTTGAATGATTTCATGTAATGATCTTTACAGATTTCTTTCCTTTATACTTGTCTATAATAATTGTAGTATAATATTCTATTATATTAATATATCACAATTCATTTAATCCTTCTATTGTTGGACATTAGATTACTTCCATTTTTTGGCCTCTAAAAATAATGCTGTTAAAAAAATCTTTGAGCAGATAGCTCTTTTTTCTTTTTACTAAAACATTCCCAGCAGTGGAATAATTGTGTAGGAACACATATTTTAAAAAGTATCTACAGTGGTACCTTGGTAGTCATCAATAATTCATTCCAGAAGGCAGGTTGAGTACCAAAAAGGTCAAGTACCAAATGAAATTTTTCCATAAGGAATAATGTAAATTGAATTAAACCATTCCAGATACCCAGAAAACTCAGATTTTATAAGGATTATATGTATTGATAGAGTTGTATTTTACTAAATAAACATTGATAATATATAGACATAAATAAAAAACAATCAGATTAGTAAAATAATTTTAACTTAATTTTACCTGTATTGAGAAGAGTTCTGGTCTAAGAGGATGGTGGGGAGGAGAAATGTTATTGTCTGAAAGAGGAGGCTCCTTCCATAATATCTGATGGTAATGGCCCTTTTGGAGCTCTTTCTCTTTCTCTTTTCTGTTCTATATCACCACTAAACTCTGCTTGAGATTCATCAGATATAAGCTTCATAAGAAACCTATCCAATGATGTTTGCTTTTGTCTGCATTTCAAAATTCCTCTAAAGTGAGAAATGGTTCAATAACTTAAGAAATGTACAATTCTATTTGCTAAAGCGTTTTCAGGGTGGATCTTTTTCCATTTTTGCACTTCCACCCATTTGCACACATTTCCATGATTAACGAGGTGTGGACATCCTCCTTTGCCTCCTCCTCACCTGAAAAAACTCCTTCCTTCCCACTAGCTGTTGCTGCAGCCTTTGAGGTTCCTACAGCTCCTTAGTACTGAACCCTTCTTTATGCTCCTGAACTAAATCCTTTACATTATCACCATTGCCCTCCAGATCAATGGACTGGTTTAGAAAAGCAACATCCTCCACAATGGTGTAGGCTCAGTCTCAAAGTCTTCAAAGTCCCTTTAAGTTACAGCTTCTGGCCATAAGTTCCTCCAGGTAGAGTTCATAGTCTTGTAAGAGACTTCCCCCCAAACTTTATAATGAGATGAAGACAATGGAGGATAATGAAATGATTCTTCCAGAATTCATGCTGAGTCAACTTTGTATCAGAGATAATCTTTGGAAAAGTGCCTTTGTGTAGTTTTTTTTTAAATTAGAGATAATTTACTGCTTCATGGGCTGGATCTGAGAAGTTGTGCTAAGGAGCAAGAATCTCACAGTTCTGAAGCTGAATTCCTCACATAAGTCATTTTCCAAGCCTGGTGGGTGAGTGGGTGCATTGTCTAACACAAGGAGAGCTTTCAGCAGCAAATCTTTCTCCTGTAAATATTTTTTCACAGTTGGGTCAAACACCTCATTCATCCACTCAAAAACTGCCTTGTGATCCAAGTTTTTTAGTACTTGCCCTCTGCATCATCTGTAACTTGGTTTTTTGTCACATTTTTTTATTTTGAAAACAAGGGAATTTTCACAATGGCAAACCAAGAAGGGCTTCAGCTTCAAGTCCCTTCTTACATTCCCACACAAAAGAGTGAGCTTGTCCATTTATTTGTGCCCTGGCAATGCCCTCTCCTCTCAAGTGATATATATCTCAAGATATATAAATGCCTCTTTGGCATTTATTTCCAAAATAAATGTCTCATTGCAGTTAAATATTTGTTGGGGAACAAATCCTTTGGTCTCTACGTAATCTTTAAAATTGTTCACAAATTCCTCAGCAGCTTTAATGTTGGCACTAATTGCTACTCCATGCCTCACTATGTATGTATAAAAAAACACTTTGTTTTTTAAAATTATCAAACCAACCACAATTGGCTTTAAACATTTCACCACTATCGGCACTCATTCCAGGCTTGTTTTTCAACAGATTGGAATACAACGGTTTTGTCCTTTCACAAAATTATTGTCTTGGAAATACTATTACCTACTAACAGTTTTTCATTTATCCAAATTAATAACAATTCCTCTACCTCTTCTAATGTCTAGGATTGCTGTTTCATCACAGCTTCCACTCCTTTAGCAACATCAGCTACTTTGATGACCTCTTTATTTTTCATGATGGTGAAGATCATTGACATAATATAGTCTCTAATGTGAGATCAGAAACAGAGATACTGCTCTCATATTTCTCGATTATTTTTTAACCTCTAGCAGGGTTCTAACTAATTTACTTTTCTGCTGGGTGTCATCACTAACTTTCATAGGATCCATAATGACTTATTTGCATAAAAACATATCTCAAAAATGTCATCAAACCCACAAAAAGGGAACTCGAGATTTAGAAATGTTCTCCACTATGAGAGAGCTACTCAAAGACTAACACAATCCTTAGTTTTGGCTGGAGCTGGCATATACTTCTCAAGATCACAATGCCAACAACATCTAGAATGTGTATCGAGTGCCTGGTAAATGTCAAATACTGTGACAATTTTTTCTCATCAAAATGCATCGACTACCAACAAGTTTTGAAACTGTTGATTACCAACATTTGACTGTATTCTTCTGATGATTGATATATTTAGAAATCAAGGAGTTTCACATTCCTAGAGAATCCTATCAATTAAAATTGTAGGTGGCCAAAATAGCAGTGGAAAAGAGGCATAATGACATATTATGGACTAATATTTTATTGTAAGAAATATTTTAAAATATATCATCCAGAAAATTTCTAGTTTATATATATATATATATATATATATATAGAGAGAGAGAGAGAGAGAGAGAGAGAGAGAGAGTAACTAGTTCAAGAAATAAATGAATTTTTATTTAAGTATTTACCATATGAAAGATAGTGTTCTAGGTACCAGGGATATAAAGCTAGATAAGACATAAGTTCTCTGTCAATAAATTCATAATACAATAAAGGGAGATACATACACAAATGATCCATGGCTGGGGCATACATAGCCTCCCCTATTCCCCTAGACCAGTGATGGGCAAACTTTTTAAAGAGGGGGCTAAAGGAAGGAAATGCTCATTTGTCAGTCTGTTTCTAAGACAACTCTTTCAAAGTTTCATTGTATTGTATCCTACTCATTGTATTCGTCAGATTAGGAATAATGTCATGCAGCCGGATAGAACATTTCAGGGGGCTGCATCTGGCCCGAGGGCCGTAGTTTGCCCATCACTGCCCTAGATCATTCCTGGAACCTCCCCCTAGATGAGATAATTTCTCTTTTTGTCTTTGTATTCACCTTTTTCCTTCCCCTCTACCCATTAAAGAAGGAATCATTTGACAAAAATACATACATGTGTATATAAAACTATGTATTTGTTATTTCTATTCATCAGTTCTTTGATATGAATTCTGAATCTCACCCCAGATGAGAAAATTTCTCTT
>NC_058130.1:424226640-424354372 GCF_016433145.1 Gracilinanus agilis
CCATGCCTCACTATGTATGTATAAAAAAACACTTTGTTTTTTAAAATTATCAAACCAACCACAATTGGCTTTAAACATTTCACCACTATCGGCACTCATTCCAGGCTTGTTTTTCAACAGATTGGAATACAACGGTTTTGTCCTTTCACAAAATTATTGTCTTGGAAATACTATTACCTACTAACAGTTTTTCATTTATCCAAATTAATAACAATTCCTCTACCTCTTCTAATGTCTAGGATTGCTGTTTCATCACAGCTTCCACTCCTTTAGCAACATCAGCTACTTTGATGACCTCTTTATTTTTCATGATGGTGAAGATCATTGACATAATATAGTCTCTAATGTGAGATCAGAAACAGAGATACTGCTCTCATATTTCTCGATTATTTTTTAACCTCTAGCAGGGTTCTAACTAATTTACTTTTCTGCTGGGTGTCATCACTAACTTTCATAGGATCCATAATGACTTATTTGCATAAAAACATATCTCAAAAATGTCATCAAACCCACAAAAAGGGAACTCGAGATTTAGAAATGTTCTCCACTATGAGAGAGCTACTCAAAGACTAACACAATCCTTAGTTTTGGCTGGAGCTGGCATATACTTCTCAAGATCACAATGCCAACAACATCTAGAATGTGTATCGAGTGCCTGGTAAATGTCAAATACTGTGACAATTTTTTCTCATCAAAATGCATCGACTACCAACAAGTTTTGAAACTGTTGATTACCAACATTTGACTGTATTCTTCTGATGATTGATATATTTAGAAATCAAGGAGTTTCACATTCCTAGAGAATCCTATCAATTAAAATTGTAGGTGGCCAAAATAGCAGTGGAAAAGAGGCATAATGACATATTATGGACTAATATTTAGTGTAAGAAATATTTTAAAATATATCATCCAGAAAATTTCTAGTTTATATATATATATATATATATATATATAGAGAGAGAGAGAGAGAGAGAGAGAGAGAGAGAGAGAGAGAGAGTAACTAGTTCAAGAAATAAATGAATTTTTATTTAAGTATTTACCATATGAAAGATAGTGTTCTAGGTACCAGGGATATAAAGCTAGATAAGACATAAGTTCTCTGTCAATAAATTCATAATACAATAAAGGGAGATACATACACAAATGATCCATGGCTGGGGCATACATAGCCTCCCCTATTCCCCTAGACCAGTGATGGGCAAACTTTTTAAAGAGGGGGCTAAAGGAAGGAAATGCTCATTTGTCAGTCTGTTTCTAAGACAACTCTTTCAAAGTTTCATTGTATTGTATCCTACTCATTGTATTCGTTAGATTAGGAATAATGTCATGCAGCCGGATAGAACATTTCAGGGGGCTGCATCTGGCCCGAGGGCCGTAGTTTGCCCATCACTGCCCTAGATCATTCCTGGAACCTCCCCCTAGATGAGATAATTTCTCTTTTTGTCTTTGTATTCACCTTTTTCCTTCCCCTCTACCCATTAAAGAAGGAATCATTTGACAAAAATACATACATGTGTATATAAAACTATGTATTTGTTATTTCTATTCATCAGTTCTTTGATATGAATTCTGAATCTCACCCCAGATGAGAAAATTTCTCTTCTTTCTCCACCTTAGGGTTATATATGGTTCTGAGGCTGGAGTTTCTTCATGTGTGGGTAATAGGGTCTCCCTACCACAGAGGTATCCAATGTCTAAATGTCTGCCTCAACCCATTTATTCAAGCAATTACTTTTCTTCTGTGTTTCCACTCCTGCAGTAATTCCTCTGAATGTAGGTAGTGTTCTTTACCATAAATCCCTCAGAACTGTCCTGGGTCATTGCATTGCTGCTAGTACAGAAGTCCATTACATTCTATTTTACCACAGTGTATTGGTCTTTGTGTACAATGTTCTTCTGGCTCTGCTCCTTTCACTCTGCATCAATTCCTGGAGGGCGTTCCAGTTCACATGGAATTCCTCCAGTTTATTATTTCTTTGAGCTCAATAGTATTCCATCACCAGCATATACCACAATTTGTTAAGCCATCCCCCAATTGAAAGGCATTCTCTCATTTTCCAGTTTTTTACCACCACAAAAAGTGCAGCTATAAATATTTTTGTACAAGTCTGTTTATCTATGATCTCTTTGGGGTACAACCCCAACAATGGGGTGGCTGGATCAAAGGGCAGGAATTCTTTTATAGCCCTTTGATCATAGTTCCAAATTGCCATCCAGAGTGGTTAGATCAGTTCACAATGCAACCAGCAATGCATTAATGTCCCAATTTTGCCACGTCCCCTCCAACATTCATTTCTCTCCCTTTCTCTCATTTTAGCCAAACTGCTAGGTGTGAGATGATACCTCAGAGTTGTTTTGATTTGCATTTCTCTAATTATTAGAAAGTTAGAACACTTTCTCATGTGCTTATTGATAGTTTTGATTTCTTTATGTGAAAATTGCCTATTCATGTCCCTTGCCGATTTATCGATTGGGGAATGGCTTGATTTTTTTTATACAATTGATTTAACTCCTTGTATATTTGAGTAATTAGACCCCTGTCAGAGTTTTTTGTTATAAAGATTTTTTCCTAATTTGTTGTTTCCCTTCTGATTTTGGTTGCCATTGTTTTTGTTTGTACAAAAGCTTTTTAATTTAATATAATCAAAATTATTTATTTTACATTTTGTAATTTTCTCTAGCTCTTGCTTGGTTTTAAAATCTTTCCTTTCCCAGAGATCTGAAAGGTATACTATTCTGTTTTCACTTAGTTTTTTATAGTTTCCCCTCTTTATATTCAAGTCATTTACCCATTCTGAATTTATCTTGGTGTAGGGTATGAGATGTTGATCTGAACCTAATCTCTCCCATATTGTTTTCCAAATTTCCCAGCAGTTTTTGTCAAATAGTGGATTTTTGTCCCAAAAGTTGGGCTCTTTGGGTTTATCATGCACTGTCTTGCTGACATCACTTACCCCAAGTCTATTCCACTGATCCTCCCTTCTGTGTCTTAGCCAGTACCATACCGTTGGATGACCGCCGCTTTATAGTATGCCTTAATATCTGGTCCTGCTAGGCCACCTTCCTTCACATTTTTTTCATTATTTCCTTTGATATTCTTGATCTTTTGTTCTTCCAAATGAACTTTGTTATATTTTTTCTAATTCAATAAAAAAATTTTTGGTAGTTTGATACGTATGGCACTAAATAAGTAAATTAATTTGGGTAGAATGGTCATTTTTATTATGTTAGCTTGTCCTACCCATGAGCAATCAATATATTTCCAATTGTTTAGATCTAGTTTTAATTGTTTGGAAAATGTTTTGTAGTTGTTTTCATATAATTCCTATGTTTGTTTGGTAGATAGATTCCTAAGTATTTTATATTGTCTAGGGTGATTTTAAATGGTGTTTCTCTTTCTAACTCTTGCTGCTGTGATGTGTTGGAAATATATAGAAATGCTGATGATTTATGTGCATTTATTTTATATTCTGCAACTTTGCTAAAGTTGATTACTTCTACAAACTTCTTAATTGATTCATTAGGATTTTTTAAGTAGACCATCATGTCATCTGCAAAGAGTGATAGCTTAGTCTCCTTGTTGCCTATTTTGATACTTTCAATTTCTTTTTCTTCTCTAATTTCTACTGCTAGTGTTTCTAGTACAATGTTAAATAATAGAGGTAATAATGGGCATCCTTGTTTCACTTCTGATTTTATTGGAAAGGCTTCTAATTTATCCCCATTGCATATGATGCTTGTTGATGGTTTTAGGTATATACTGTTTATTATTTTTAGGAAAGGTCCTTCTATTCCTATACTTTCTAGTGTTTTCAATAGGAATGGATGTTGTATTTTGTCAAGGTCTTTTTCAGCATCTATTGGGATAATCATGTGATTTTTGTTTGTTAGATTGTTGATATGGTCAATTATGTGGATGGTTTTCCTAATGTTGAACCATCCTTGCATTCCTGGTATAAATCCCACCTGATCATGGTGGATAATCATCTTGATCACTTGCTGGAGTCTCTTTGTAGTATTCTATTTAAGATTTTTGCATCTATGTTCATTACGGAGATTGGTCTGTAGTTTTCTTTCTCTGTTTTTGATCTACCTAGCTTACCGTATTTGTGTCATAAAAGGAATTTGGTAGGACTCGTTCTTTGCTTATTATATCAAATAATTTGTATAGTGTTGAGATTAGTTGTTCTTTGAATGTTTGATAGAATTCACTTGTGAATCCATCTGGCCCTGGTGATTTTTTCTTAGGGAGTTCTTTGATGGCTTGTTCAATTTCTTTTTCTGATATGGGATAATTTAAGTATTCTATTTCTTCTGATGTTAATCTAGGCAATTTATATTTTTGTAAATATTCATCCATATCTCCTAGATTATTATATTTATTGCCATATAATTGGGCAAAATAGTTCTTAATGATTGCCTTAATTTCCTCTTCTTTAGAGGTGAGGTCTCCATTTTCATTTTTGATACTGTCAATTTGATTTTCTTCTTTCCTTTTTTTATTAGATTTACCAGTACTTTGTCTATTTTATCTGTTTTTTCAAAATACCAGCTTCTAGTCTTATTTATTAATTCAATAGTTCTTTTACTTTCAATTTTATTAATTTCTCCCTTGATTTTTAGTATTTCTAATTTAGTTTTCATCTGGGGATTTTTAATTTGCTCGTTTTCAAGTTTTTTATGTTATATGCCCAATTCATTAATCTCTGCCCTCTCTAATTTGTTAATATATGCACTCAAGGATATAAATTTCCCCCAGAGTACTGCCTTAGCTGTATCCCACAGAATTTGGTAGGATGTCTCATGATTGTCATTCTCTTCAATGAAATTGCTGATTGTTTCTATGATTTCTTCTTTGACTAACTGGTTTTGGAGAATCATATTATTTAATTTCCAATTAGTTTTTCAATTACCTGTCCAGGTGCCCTTACTAATTATTATTTTTATTGCATTATGATCTGAGAAGGTTACATTTATTATTTTTGCTTTTTTGCATTGGCTTGCAATGTTTCTATGCCCTATTACATGGTCAATCTTTGTGAATGTGCCATGTGCAGCTGAAAAGGTGTATTCCTTTTTGTCCCTATTTATTTTTCTCTACATATCTATTAAATCTAATTTTTCTAGGATTTCATTCACCTCTCTTACCTTTCTTATTTATTTTTTGGTTTGATTTATCTAGATTTGAAAGAGGAATATTTAGATCTCCCACTAGTATGGTTTTACTATCTATTTCCTTCTTGAGCTCTGCTAGTTTATTTTTTACGAATTTGGATGTTTTGCCATTTGGTGCATAGATATTGAGCACTGTTATTTCCTCATTATCTATACTGCCTTTTATCAGAATATAATTACCTTCCCTGTCTTTTTTAATCATATTTATTTTTACTTTGGTTTTGTCAGAAATCATGATCACCACTCCTGCCTTCATTTTGTCATTTGAAGACCAAAAGATTTTGCTCAAGCCCTTTACCTTAAACCTGTGTATGTCCACCTGCTTCATATGTGTTCATGTAGACAACCTATGGTAGGATTTTGGTTTCTAATCCACTCTGCTATTTGCTATGGTTTTATGGGAAAGTTCATCCCATTCACATTCAGAATTATAATTATCAGTTGTGTATTCCCCAATGTTCTTGTATCCTCTCCTAGTTCTACCCATTCTTGTTACACTATTTCCTTTTAAACCAGTGGTTTGCTTTATGCCAGTAACCCTTGTCCCCTCCCTTGATTTACTTCCCTTTCCACCCCCTCCCTTATTATACCCCTCTTTTTTTATTTTTAAGGCGTAATGAATTCCCTCCCCTTTTTTCTCCCCTCCCTTTTTTGACCTTCCCACTCCCTTGCTCCTCTTGGTTTATCCCTTCTGACTTTCTCAGTAGTGTTAGATAGAGTTCTATATCCCAATGGATATAGCTGCTCTTCCCTCTCCGTGTTAATTCCACTGAGGGTAAGGTTTAAATATTACCTCTTAATGCTCTCTTCCTCTCCTTCTTATAATAGTATTCATCCCCTCCCCTTCCCATGCCCTCTTTGTATGTAATAGAATATCCTATTTTTCTTATTCATTCAATTTTCTCTTCGTGTCCTCTACTATTCACCCCCTCATTCCCACCCCCTTATGTCATCTTAGACAGTTTAGTATTCCTTCCTCTCCCTATGAATTATTCTTCTGATTGCTATAATAGTGAATACAATAATAGTGAATAGAGTTCACTACAGAGAATTATACATAGCATTTCTCCACATAGGAATACAGATAATTAGATCTTATTGAAGCCCTTAAAGAGTCAAATTTAAAAAATTATGAGTTTTCTTTCTTTCCTCTCTGTTTCTTATTTACCTTTTCATGTTTCTCTTGATTTTTGTGGTTGGATATCAAACTTTCCATTTAGTCCTGGTCTCTTCTGTGCAAATACTTGGAAATCTTCAATTTTGTTGAATGCCCATACTTTCCCCTGGAAGTATATAGTCAGTTTTGATGGGTAGTTGATCTGTGGTTGAAGGCCCAGCTCTCTTGCCTTTTTGAATATCATATTCCAAGCCTTGCAGTCTTTTAGCGTTGAGGCTGCCAGATCCTGTGTGATCCTGATTGGTGCTCCTTGATATCTGAATTGTCTCTTTCTGGCTTCTTGTAAAATTTTTTTCTTTTACTTGGAAGTTCTTTAATTTGGCTATTATATTTCTGGGCGTTGTCTTTTCATGGTCTATTGTAGAGGGTGATCTATGGATCCTTTCAATGTCTATATTGCCCTCTTGTTGTAGAACTTCAGGGCAGTTTTGCTGAATAATTTCTTTTAGTGTGGAGTCCAAATTTCTATTAATTTCTGCTTTTTCAGGGAGACCAATGATTCTCAAATTGTCTCTTCTAGACCTGTGTTCTTGATCTGTCAATTTCTCATTGAGATATTTCATGTTTCCTTCTATTTTATCAGTCTTTTGACTTTGCTTTATTTGTTCTTCTTGTCTTGAGAGATCATTACCTTCTAATTGCTCAATTCTAGCCTTTAGAGACTGGTTTTACTTTTCAATCTGGTCGTTTCTGGTCTTTAATTTACTTGCCTCACTTTCCAATTGCCAAATTTTGCTTTTTAAACTGTTATTTTCTTGCCTGATTTTGGTTTCCATTTTGCTTACCATTTTGTTTGATTTTTGGGCATCTTTTTCCAATTGAGAGTTTCTGTCTTCTAACTTGTTAATTGCCTTTTGAGCTATTTTCCACTTCTCTTGCCAAATCTCTTCCATCTTTCTCATCATCTCAGATTTGAACTCTTCAAGAGGTTGTGACCAGTTTTCATTATTTTGGGAAGGTTTGGATGTGATTGCTTGTTTGTTCTCCTCTGCTGTTTGCTCTGTTGTCTGTATTTTCTCTGTGTAAACGTTGTTGAGTGTTAAAGATTTCTTCTTATTGATCTTTCTCTTCTAGGGTTCCTGATTCTGGCTTGCCATTGTTAGCCCAGCACCTTCTCAGCTTTATCCTGACACTCAGGGTCTGTCTGTGCTCTTTAGGCTCCTGAGGTCTCAGGTCTAGTTGTTCTCAGGGTCAAGCCTCCTAGTGGTCACCTTGCTTGTTACTCTGCCTGAAGCTCCTTTAACAGTCTCAGGGCACTGCTTCCACAGTTGTGTACAGCTCTGCACTGGGTCCCCACTCAAGGTCCAAACCTGAGCTCAAGATCCTTGTTAGCACCTGCATCCACGCCTTCACCCGTGCCTGTGCTCAAGGTCTGTGTTCAAAGTCCGTGCATTCTTTAGCCTCTTGGGGTCTTATGTCTTGCTGCTCTCAGGAGCAGGCCCTGAAGCTGCCAATGACTTAATGGGTGCCCCAAACTTGCTCTCACTCTTTTGCGCTGGCTTTGGCACTGTAAGTGGTATGGGTGGGGGAGGGGGTTGCTTAGATCACGTTTTAGTGGGAGCTGTTTCATCCCTTTATAGCATGGAAATGTCCCGATGCCACATACCTTTAATGCTGCACCCTGTTGTGGGATCCTTTTGTTCGTCTGCATTTGTTTTTCTGTCTCCTTGAGGAGTCCTATATGTTTCAGTTAGGAGAAGTTAAGCAGCTGCTTTTTACTCTGCCTCCATCTTAACCCAGAAGTTGACAACTTCCCAGTATTTTGTTTTTAATCAGTTCCCCTAATCCCTTCCCTTATTGTACTTCCCTTTCTCATCCCTCCCTTCTTATTCCCCTCTTATTGTTGTTTAAAGCTATGCTGGCCACCCAACTGCTCCCTCCCTAGTATTGCTTCCTTCCCCACCAGTCCATTTGTTACCCTTCTATTTTTCTATAGGGCTCAAATCAGTTCTCTGCCCCAGTGGATCTGATTGTTCTTCCCTCTTTAAATTAATTTCAATGCACTTAAGAATTAAGTATTTCCTTTATCCAACTTCTTTACCCTTCCATTGTATTGGTCTTCTCCCCTGTTCACCCCATGTGCTTCTTTATGAAATATAAATTTACTACATTTTGTCTGTTTTCCCATTTCTCTTAATATTATCTCCTTTTTTAACTCTAGTTATCTATCTATCTATCTACATACATACATATATACATACACACACACATATATCTCAACATTTCATCCTATACAGTTTGTCCCTGTTCCCTCTAATTATACTTCTTCCATCTACCCTGTTGGTAATAACAATTTTTAAAAGTTACCAATATCTACTTTTCTTATAGGGATATAGGTCAATTGAGCTTATTGAGTCTCTTAAAGAAAAGGTTATTGTTCCCCCCACACACACTCTCTTAATTACCTTATGATGATTCTCTTGAGTTCTGTGTTTGAGCAGCAAACTCTCTGCTTAAGTCCGGTTTTTTCTTTATGAATGCTTGGAAGTCTTCAATTTTGTTGAATGATCATATTTTCCCCTGCAAGAATATAGTCAGTTTTGCTGGATAGTTAATTATTGGTTGTAGACCTAGCTCTCTTGCTTTCCAGAATATTGTATTCCATGCCTTCCTGTCCTTTAATGTAGATGCAGCCAGATCCTGTGTTATCCTAACTGTGGTTCCCTATTATCTGAATGACTTTTTCTTAGCAGCTTGTAATATTTTTTTCCTTGGTCTGGTAGTTTTCGAATTTGGCAATAATGTTTCTCAAAGTTGTCAGTTGTAGATTAGATGTAGGTGGTGATCTGTGTATTCTTTCTATTTCCACTTTTCCCCCTTGTTCGAGAATGTAGGGTGATGTCCAAACTTTTTCTGTTGTCATGATGTTATGGCAGACCTATAATTCTTAAGTTGTCTCTTTGAGATCTGTTTTCCAGATCTGTGGTTGTGTCAATGAGGTATTTCCTATTTTCCTCAAATTTTTCATTTTTTAAATTTTGTTTTATATATTCTTGCTGCCTTGTGAAGTAATTTGCTTCTAGTTGTTGAATTTTAATTTTTAAAGACTGAATTTCATCCCCGGCTCTTTGCTCATCCTTCTCCTTCTGGTCTGCTTTTCGTTGTAGATCATCTTTCACCTTCTTTGCTTCATTTTTCAGCTGATCAATTTGGGCTATTTAGATATTATTTTCTTGTTTTAGATCATGTATTTTCTTTTCCCAATTGTCTTCAGCCTCTGTTAATTGTTTTCTGAGTTCTTGAGTTAATTGAATTTTGAGTTCTTGAGTTAATTGAATTTTAAGTTCTTCCAAAACCTGTGTCCATTTCACTGAAGTTTCTATGTTTTTTTCTTTATCTTCTTCTGGTCCATTTGCTTTGTTCAATTTCTGGATAGAAGCTGTCAATTGTGGTTTCTTTTTTATTTTTCTATTGTTTACTCATGTCTTTTCCTTCTTTTCCCCCTGTAGTTGGCTGTAATATTGATCCTCTGATCATATTTTTTTTTATCTGTTGGTTTGGGCTATTCAGCCCTGGGAGGGTTTCTTCTCCGTTTTGTTGATTAATTAGGTAGTAGGACCTGAGGCCAGATTTTCCCCAGCTGGTGGTAAAAGCTAAAGAAGTGAATTTGGCTACTTTCCTTATAGTCTCTGGGGGAGGGTTGTTGGAGCCTCCCTGTCCTCTGAAGACTTCTTGTCTGCTGTTCTGATAGGATTAAGCCAGGTGGGGTTGATCTGCACAGCCTCAAGTGCCTTGAGGCCAGATTTTCCCCAGCTGGTGGTAAAAGCTAGAGAGGTGAGTTCTGCTTTATTTACTCTAGTCTGTGGGGGAGGGGTGTTGGAGCTTCCCTGCCCTCTGAAGACTTCTTGTCTCCTTTATTGATAGGATTAAGCCCAGGTGTGGTTGATCTATATGGCTTGGAGTGCCCAGAGGTCAGAGCCTCAAGAGAAAGTGGGGGGCAGCACAAGATGGAGGGTATGTTCACCCTCTCTGGATTTCTCCCCTAGCAGCTTCCCTTCTGTTTGTGATCAAAGACTTGAGTTTGGCACAGCTGTGCCATCAAGGAACTCCCTTGGAGTAGTGCCCCAGCCCACCCAGAGGTTCCAGGATCCGCTGGAGACTCAGCACATTAGGTGGAGGAGGGATCTGGGATCTTCCTCCTTTCTTTCCCCTCCCACCAGAGAGTTACAAGAATTCAGGCTTTTTTTCTCTCTTTTTTTTCTGCGTACCTTTTATGTTGGGTTCAGCTGGAGGATCCCCCAGCTCTGTTATTGTCAGATTTGGTTTTCTGTTCCCTTGGAGCCCTTTGTCCTTTTGATGATAAAGGGCTTTATGGAGGTCTGTAGCACTGCTGTTTCTATGCCTCCATCTTCCCAGAATTCTCTCCTCTCCTAGTCTTGCCCTTTCTTTTTTGACTGTTTCCTTCTATACCAGTGTTATGCTTTTAATCAGTCTCCCTATTCCCCATCCTTATTTTACTTTCCTTCCCACACCCTCCCTTCTTATTCCCCTCTTATTTTTCTTTAAAGTATATTAAATTCCCTCTAACCTCCTTTTCCCTCCCTTTTGATACTCCCTGTTCCTCTCTCCTCCTTGGTTTTCCCCTCTCAATTTCCCAATAGGGAAGATAGAATTCTATACCCCAGTGCATCTATCTGCTCTTCCCTTTCAGAATTAATTCCACTGAGAGTAAGGTTTAAGTATTACGTATTACCACTCTCTTCTTCTCCTTCTTGTAATAGTATTCTTCCTCTCCCCCTTCCTTGCATCTCTTTACATGGTATAAGTTATCCTATTTTTCTTCTTCCTTCAAGTTTCTCTTGGTGTCATCTTCTATTTGCACACCACTCTTTTTTTTTAAAACATATCATCTTAATCCACTTAGTACCCCTACCTCTGCCTTTGAATAATTCTTCTATCTACTATGATAGTGAAAATAGTTTTTGAGAGTTACAAATATCCTTTTTCCATACAGGAATATAAACAATTTCACTGTACTGAAGCCCTTAAAAAAGAATTTTTTCCCTTCTTTCTTGTTTACCATTTCATCTTTCTCTGGAATTTTGGATTTGGACATCAAATTTTCCATTTAGTTCCAGTCTTTTCTTTAGGAATACTTGGAAATCCTCTATTTTGTTAAATGCCCATACTTTCCTCTGGAAGTATATGGTCAGTGTTGATGGGTAGGTGATCCTTGTTTGTAGACCCAGTTCTCTTGCCCTTTTCAATATCATATTCCAAGTTTTGTGGTTCTTTAGTGTGTAGGATGCCAGATCCTATGTAATACTGATTGGTGCTCCTTAATATTTTAATTGTCTCGTTCTGGTTGCTTGCAATATTTTCTTCTTAGCTTTGAAGTTCTTGAATTTGGCAATTACATTCCTGGGGGCTGTCTTTTGAGGATTTAATGTAGAGGGTGATCTATGGACTCTTTCAATGTCTAATTTGCCCTCTGGTTCAAGAATATCAAGGCAATTTTCTTGGATAATTTCTTGTAGATTGATGTCAAGGCCTCTTTTTTCCCCTGGTTTTCCTGTAGACCAGTGATTCTGAAATTGTCTCTCCTAGATCTGTTCTCCAGTTTCGTCATCTTCTCAATGAAATATTCCATGTTTCCTTCTCTTTTGTCATTCTTTTGACTTTACTTTATTAATTCTTGCTGTCTTGTGAAATCATTAACTTCTACTTGCCCAATTCTACTCTTTAAAGACTGGTTTTCAGCTATGATCTTTTAATTTTCCCTTTCAGTTTGGTCTATTCTACTTTTCATGCCTTCCAACAGGTCAATTCTGTTCTCCAATTTATTTATTACTTCATGTGATTTCTGTGTTTCTTTTTCCAAGTGGGAGAATCTTTTAAAGTGTTATTTTCTTTTTGAACTATTTCCCACTTTTCTTTCCAAGTTTCTTCTATCTTTCTTACTTGGTTCTTGAATTCCTTTTTGATTTCCTTGAGAGCTTATGACTAATTTCTATTTTTTTGGAAAGTTTGTATGTGTTTTCTTCTTTGTCACTCTCTACTGTTGCCTTTTTAGTCTGCTCTCTTACACCACAGAAGTTATCCAGTGTCCGAGACTTTTTCTTATTTTTTTTGGTAGTCATAGATTGTAGTTCTTGGGTGTTGGTGGCCATTGCTGTGTTAGTTTTTTCTTCCCTTCCTAGCCAGTAGTCTGGGTAAGGAGGGCAGGATTTCTGTGTAGGGAGCTACAGAGAGGTTTTTGCTCCAAGGCTGTTTTTCCAGTCTCCACTGAGTCTGCTGTGGGCAGCCCCTCTCTGCCCTCTTTCTGTGCCCAAGCTCCACATTCCTCAGCCTTGGGTCCCAAGTCCCACTGCCCTCAGGGTTAAGTCTGTGGTGCCCTTAGCCAGCCTCCAAGAACCTAGAGATTGCCCTAGCACTCACTCTGACTTTGGTTCAGTATGTGGAGTAGGGGAGAAATGATCAGCTTGCACTTTGGTAGGTGTTATTTTACCCCCTTATAGCATAGAAATGCCCAAATCCTGTCTACCTTCAAGGCTGTGCCTTATGGTAGAGCCCCTTCACTCATCTGATTTTGATTTTTGTCCTTTTGAGGTACTTTATATCAGTTGGTTACGAGTAGAAGGAGACCTTTGTTTCTACTCTGCAGTCACCTTAGCCTGGAAGTCCAACATTTTCCTAAAATTAACCTGCTTGTGTTTGAGAATGATGATTTTCAAAACATTTGAAGGACTATGATTAGAAGGAACTGCTTTATTTTGCTTAAGATGAGGCAAACTCTTATCAATTAATGGGAAAAAAGAGAAATTTTGGTCCAATATGAGGAAGAACCTACTAATGATTTGGGCTGTTCAAAAATTAATTCTAATTGACATATATCAAATTCACCTATATCAAAGACCAGTTCACATTCACATTCTCAGGTTCTGATCCCGACTCTTTTTTGAGCACAATCTCTTTCCATGAGAAGAGAGACTCCTGGAGACTCAGGTATGTATCATTTAGATATAGTATCTGTTAGAGCTTAGCATCACTGTACCTAGAAAGCTAGAATCACCTCTTTGGGAGATATTAGGACACTGAACACTCATTTTCACCCAATAGAGACATGAACTGACAGTGATTGCCTTTCTCTGCAGACTGCCTTAATGTTTCTTGTGGCTTTATTGATAGTGCATTGTTTCAAAAAGTTGATCTCTTAGTAAGCTTATATTAGTGAAAAGATATGTAAATATCAAAATATGAATATGGGAAAATAATTTACATTATAAATTTTTGACTAGCGACACTGAAATGGTTCCATTAGCTTCTAGAGAAGAGAGTAATCTACATTTTGCTAAACTGAATAATTTATTTCTGTTAGTTTTCCTTAATCATAGGCTGATTCTGATAATAGGATCATGTATTTAGAGCTAGAAAGGACCTTAAAGACTAACCCCTTTATTTTATAGATGAAAAAAACTGAGACATAGAAAGATTAAGCAATATGGATAAAGTCACATAGTTTATAAGTGTCTGAGGTGAACCCAGGACTTCATGGCTCCAAGTCTTCTGCTCTTTCCACTACACCAAATTATCTTCCAATAAAAATAACATGGATTTACATGCATTTTATAGTGTAACTCACACATTTTTAGTGTTCTATTGTATCTGGTACACTCTATGTAATATCAGACTTAGTGAATGTGTTCCCTAGTTTTTCTGAACATTTTAAAATCTATTTTTGTTATGAGATGGATCATGTTGGTAAATGAAAGTGACATAAAAATAAATAAAAATAAAATCCATTCCCCTAAAGTCTCACCCTCATCTTTATTAACTACTCTTCTTACAACTTTTCTTGCCCTTTGAGTGATCATCTGCTCAAAAACATTAAACACATGAAATTTCATCATAGAAATAAAGAAGGGCCTAAACCTTCAATTTTCATCATCATAGTCAAAATATAATCCTTCAAGCTGTGACTCTAATTAGGACACCAGTTTCCAATTTCAGTTTTCTAATATATATTTTTAAAAGTTTGTTCCTCACCTAAATGACACTCCATCTAGGCTCCTAAACATAAAATATAAAATTCACAATTTACTTATACTTACATGGAATGAAATCTGAAAATATTTATTAAAGGATTTTAACTAGTGGCCTAAAAAGTGACCTTTTGCCTCTAAATAATGACAAAATAAAGTGTTTTGTTGCCCTGAATTTTCAAAACCTAAATTAAATCATTCTTTACAGATAAATATGTTCACACACCATTACCTTCAAATAGCAAACCTTGGATTCCTAAACAGCTGCAGGTTTAAAAAGAATTTCTTTTTTGTTTTCAGTTTTTCCCATTGCAGGAAATTGCTTCATTTGTTGTTTTAGAGACTTTGCAGAGTCATGATAGCAACGGAAACAATGTTCCCGAAACAAATATCACTACTTTTACTCTATTTGGTCCTTTTATTTTGTTGTGTAGCAGAGAGTTGCCATGAATTCACCCACATCTTTCTCAATCATGGTCTCTAATGGATGCAGCAGAAGTTGTTTCAGGAAAACTAGAGGCCCCCTGCTTCCCCAGTTTGTCTTTTACAGAACTCTCTGTGCCAGTCTCCTTTCCATTCTCCTCTCTCTTTTCATCAAGTTACTGATATGATACACATTCCAGGGAAAAGTTCTACATAAATTTTTTTAAACCTCAAAAAGGAGATACAATTTTCCTTTGCACAATGGGGAACACACATTCCCCAGTGAAAAGTAATAAAACACTGCAGGCTCACTTGTGCTCCATGAAAATGTAAGTTAGGACCAAACCTACCTTCTTTTAGAGATAAATAGTTGAGGGAAAGAGTGTCCCCTCCTCTGGAGAATTCATGTGTGTAAGGCATGAATTAGGACTTAGCAGAGTAACTAGCACACAGTAGATGCTTAATAAATGTTTGTTGCCTTGAGTTAACCAAAGGTTAGACATGGGAAAGGAAAAATCTACATTTATCCCATTTATCCTTGCAAATATGCAGAGAGCTTTCCTTCATAGGGTTGGAGAGCCCACTTTTCAATCAAATATGCGGCATAAAATATTGAAAAAGTAGAGTATCATTTTTTACCTTTACAGGCAAATTGATCTTGTAGGATAACAGTTAAACACAGAGGAAGAAAGAAAAAGATTACTGCTGGTAATGTCGACCCTCATTAATGAAAAAAAGATCAAGGATTTTCTGGTTATGTAAAAAGAAAAAAATGTCTTCCCAATGAGTATTGTCTGAAAGTGAAATAGATTGCCTCAGAAGGTTGTGGGCTTCCTCTTTGGAGGTCTCCAAGGAAAGCCTGGGTAACTACTAGCTGGGGATGTTGTCCTGGATGACCCTTGTAGTCCCTTTCAATTCCAAGTTGTGATTCTGCTGCAAACCTTTCAAACAATTAGGCATGTGAGCTATCAGCATTAGGTTATTCCAGAGAGCAAGAGGCACTCACTGTTGCCATGTGAGAGACTTTGTACTTTGGGCATTTTTTACAAAATGAAGAAGAGGGAGGGTGCAAAGTGTCCTGCCACGACCCTCTTGGACCTTTGCCTGGTGGCCTGGAATCATTTAGGGCACTTGCTCTGTATCTGAACGTGTATGAGACCTCACAGTGTGAGAGCATAAAATAAGGTACTTTTGCTGTAACCCAAAACCAATGTCATTCACCTGTGACTTCAGCTTTTTAAGGATACTATGTCATGTCTGATGGCAGCCAGTCTTCTTTCTCCTTACTTGGAGAATGTAATTTCAGTGAACTGGCTTTGAGGTGACTGAGTAACTTAAAAATAAATTATTACAAATCTGGAAACATTTAGATAATCTCTACATTTTTCTATAATTATAATTGCAATCCTAATTGGCTAATCAGGACCTGGCATCTGACCTCCTCCACTGCCCCAAATCCCTTTAAAAAATCAAAAGTATATGACTTGCTTATAGTCATGTCTGACCCTTTATGATCCCATTTGGGGCTTTCTTGGCAAAGATATTGGAATGGTTTGCCATTTCCTTTTCCAATCTGTCTTATAGATGAGGAAACTGAGACAATCAGGGTTAAGTGATTTGCCCAGGGTCACACAGCTATTGTCTGAAGTCGGTTTTGAATTCTAGGTCTTGGAGTTCTATCCACTGAATTTCCAAGTTGTCCCAAATAGTTACAGGCAGGATGTTGAATTTACTGATTAATCATATGTTCTCTTCTCTCTCTGTTGTCATTCCCTCTGACCCTATTGGAAAAAGTACTGCATTTAGTCAGGGACCTGGTTGTGAATCCCAGCTCTGCCATATACTATGTGACCTTAGGCAAGTCTTATACCTTTTTGAGTCTCAGGCTAGTCTCATCTGATTAACGTAGGTCATCTCTGAAGTCCTTTACTATTCTAGTAAAAATAGATCTTATTCCATCTACCACCCTGTTGGCATGTTGATGTGATAGCAATAGACAAAAGGAGTTGGGAGAAAGCTGGGATGTGTAGCATTTCACTGTTTCTGTCCTCTTAAACCATCTAAGGAATCAAAGGCTCTAAGGCAGAAGCTTTTTTGTTTCATGATTTTATTACTATGTTCAAAAATGCTTTTGGGGGGTCATGGATCCCCCACCCCAAAGACAGGTTGGTGAAATCTATGGACCACACAATCCATTTAAATACCTAAAATAAAATACACAGAGCCACAAGTATGGAAACCAGTTGTCCTGAAATACAATGAAAAAACAACATGTAGGCACACCTATGTACATATGTCATTTTTGAAAGTTCATGGCCCACAGATTAAGAGCACTTTCTCTGTTCCCGTCTTGATTTATCCATGAACCTTTCTTAAAACTTGCTCCTCTTGGGGGCAGTTGGGTAGCTCAGTGGATTGAGAGCCAGGCCTAGAGATGGGAGGTCCTAGGTTCAAATATGACCTCACACTTCCCAGCTGTGTGACCCTGGGCAAGTCACTTGACCCCCATTGCCTATCCTTACCACTCTTCTGCCTTTGAGCCAATACACAGTATTGACTCCAAGATGGAAGGTAAGGGTTTAAAAAACAACAAAACAAAACAAAAACAAAACAAAAAAAAACTTGTTCCTCTTGTGTGTGTCTCTCTGCTTGTTCATTGATGTGTTGGTTCAATATCTGTTTCTTGGTCACATAAACTAACAAGAACATCTCCTGATGACATCCATGACTCTCTTTTTGTTATGCAGTAAGGATAGGGGCAGCTAGATGGTAGAGCTGGCCTACCTAGTCTTTTTTTTTTTTTTTTTTACCCTTGTACTTCGGTGTATTGTCTCATAGGTGGAAGATTGGTAAGGGTGGGCAATGGGGGTCAAGTGACTTGCCCAGGGTCACACAGCTGGGAAGTGGCTGAGGCCGGGTTTGAACCTAGGACCTCCTGTCTCTAGGCCTGACTCTCACTCCACTGAGCTACCCAGCTGCCCCCGCTACCTAGTCTTAAGTGATTTGCTCAGGGTCATATAGTCAGGAAGTGTTTGAAGTTGTATTTGAACCCAGGACCTCTCATCTCTAGGCCTGGCCATCCACTGAGCCAGCTCACTTTCCCCAAATGTGGATGCTTCAGAACTTAAAAAAACCCTTACTTTCTGTTTTAGTACCAATTCTAAGACAGAAGAGTGATAAGCACTGGACAATCACAATTAAATGACTTGCTTAAGGTCTTACAGCTAGGATATGTCTGAGGCAAGATCTGAACCCAGGTCCTCCAGTCTCCAGGGCTGGTGCTCTATCCACTGTTACCTACCTGCCCGGCTTTAAAAAAACATATTTTGATATCTGCCTTTCAATAAACTTACTTTCCTTGACAGTCCTACATATATGTAATTTTTAAAATTAAAAAAAAAATCATTATGAGAGAAGACATCCATAGGATTCACTAGACTGCCATAGGGGTATGACATTAAAAAAAAGTCTTGGAATCTCTTAATCTAGTCCAATTCCTTAGTTTTAAAGATTGGAAAACCAAGACTTAGAAAGGGCATGTGCTTTACCCATGACTACACAGCTCATAAAGGTCAAAACTGGGATTCAAACTCAGATTCTCTTACTCCAGTTTTTTCGGTTTTTTCCCCTTTGTCATGCTTTCACCTTTGCTAGGAGCCTGGAGTCTCTGTTTAATAGTGCTATGACTCATCTTCCCAGATTCTTCCAAAGGACCCCTTCTTTCAGACATCCCCAGCATCATCTGTCTATCGCACAACAGTTATGTTCTAAAGTGCTAGAACACTTAAAGGGATATTTCTATTTTGATTACCCCAAACCTTGATGAATATATTGCTTAGACATGAGACTCATTTATGCACAGTAGTAGGCAGTGGTAAAAATCAAACACATTTCTAGCTCATGGTTAAAATCGTATCTCCTTCTCTAGTGGCACAATTTATCTTGTTCACTAAAGCATTCTTGTTGGCTTGACCTCCTGGACTCAAGAGTTTTCAAGTCTATTAGTCAATCGACTAGTGGGAAATTAATATTTTAAAGTGCCTACTTTGTGCTAGGAAAAGCTAAGCATTGCTCAGACTTCTTGGACTTGTTGCTCTTTAATTCCTTAACTGACTTTACTCTTCTGTTTATTTGGACTGCTGAACCTCACCCTTCCAGGTCAATCCTGTCCTCATTCCACCTGTGCTCGAAAGTGGTTTCTTCACAAGTCTATATTTTGTCTCATATGAAGTTCATGAATTATTTTATTTAACTTACCACATACCAAAAAAAATTGTACATCAAAAAGTCAATTCGAGGTACAGCTACTATTTTCCTGAAAAAATTGAAGCCATTTGTCAAGAGTTCCTTCTTCTCCCATCCTCATCTCATGCCACTCAGAAGCCTTCTGATACTATCTCTTCTTTTCACTCATCTCACATGAAGAAGTGACCCTTCTCATTACCAGGGCAAAACCCCTTTATAGGCACAGGTGATTCCATTCCATCCTATCTTTCAGTAGACTACTTCTATTAACCCTTTCAATCTTTGTCTATTGACTGCTTTCCTACTGCTTACAAACATGCCTAGGTCTCCATCTTCAAGAAATCCTCACTTGATCCATTCATCCACACTACTGTCCCATATTTCTCCTGCCTTTTGTGTCTTAACTCCTTGAGAAGGTCATCTGCAGTTGATGTATACTTTCTCTAGTCTCACTCTCTTAACTCTGTATTCTGGCTTCCAACACCTTTATTGAACTAAAACTGAACTCTGCAAAGGTATCAATGATTGCTTAATTGCCAAATTCAATGGCTTTTTCTCAGTCCTCAACTGTCATGACCTCTTTGACAGTCTTTGACACTGTCAATTATTGTCTTTTTCTTGATACTCTCTTCTCTCTAGATTGTTGGGACACCATTTTCTCCTAGTTCTCCTCCTATCTGATTATTCATTTTTCGTTCTCTTTGGCTAGAAATCAACAATCGGCAACCTTTTTGGCAGTGAGAGCCATAAAAGCCTGCGGAAGGAGGAGGATGGAGGTGGAAGGCGCTGGAATATGGGGCGGGGGCTGAAGGGCCCCCTGGGGCATATCCTGGGGCACTGCCCAGACTGGCCAGTTGGGAGGTGGAGCCAGATATGGCTCGAGAGCCATACGTTGCCATCCCCTGGGCTAGATCTTCATCTAGGTCTTGCCCACTAACTTTGAGTGTGCCAAAGGTCTTTTGTCCTGGGACCTCTTTTCTCACATATTTCACTTGCCAATCTCATCAGCTACCATGGACCAATTGCTGTGTAGATACCTCAAGTCCATCAAGTCCAAAATTGAACTTTTTAATCTTTCCTCCCAAAACTTCCCAGTTTTCCAAATTTCCATATTACTCTTGAGGGTCTCACCATCCTCTCAGGACCCCAGGCTCACCTATGCCTAACTCTTTCACACTCCATATCCAGTCTGTTGCCAATGCCTATATTTCATCTTTGTAACATCCCTCAAATATACCACATTCTCTCCTTTGACACTGCTACCAATTGTTGCAGGTCTTCATTGTCTCAGGCTAGGATTTATGCAATAGCCTACTCATAGGTCTACCTGACTCATCTCTCCCCACTGCAGTCCAACCCTCAGTCACCAGTCATTTTCCTAAAGAACAGGTTTGACCATGTCATTCTTATCCTATCTCTAGGATAAAAAAAACGAAACCCTCAAAGTTCTTCATAACCTAGCCCCACCTCTCCCCTGGTTTTCTCATGCCTTATGTGTCCCACTTATACATTATGATCCGATTTATCCTAGCATCCTTGCTATTCCTTGAACAAGACACTCTCCAATTCTGGACATTTTCCTGGCTGTCCTTCATGTATGGAATGTTTTCCTGCAATCAGGCTTCCCTGGCTTCCTTCAAGTCCCTGCTAAAATCACCCCTTCTGTAGGAAACCTTTTCTAATCCACCCTTAATTCTAGTGCTTTCTGTTGAAAATATCCTCTTTCTCTTTTATATAGCTTGTTTGTACATAATTATTTGTTGTCTACCCCATGAAATTGTGAGTTCCTCAATGGAAAAGACTGCCTATTGCCTTTGTGTCCCCAACACTGGCACATAGTAGCTATTTGATACATGTTCATTGCCTGCCTGCCTCTACCTTAAAAACAAATTATTATAATTTATTACTCCAATAAGTTTTGGGGTCAGGTGTTAAACTCCATTGTCTGAAACATATGTAGTAATGAACAGGTAGCATGGCAGAATTTAAACTCAATTCAGGATTCAAGTTCTAACCATAGCCCTAAATAAGTGCTAGGAAAAGATAGCTTTCCATTGTTTTAAGTATGTTGCAAAGAAGATTCATTCAGTTCCAATAGGCAGAGAAAAGAGCATGTTTATAAAAGGAAACAAGACCAAATATCATTTTTTCCCTCACACTGACAGATAGTAAATGAAGAAAAAATGGGGTGCTGAGAATATACACCTGATCTTTTCATGGAGTTCACTTTCCATTAAAAATGAGACATTAGTTGATCAAGATCAATTTAAATTTTTATTAACATCATTATATTATTTTTATACTTTCATATTATAAAACTTCCCCAGGATTTCTGAGGAAATCTCTGAAGTTATTTCAACTCATACCAATAGCAACAATCAATATCATTTATCCATATATTAAAAAAACAAAATACATATCTTCTTATGAAATGTTTTGAATATGCCTTTTTTCAAGTATAAAATATAGGTGTATGTTTAAAAAACTGTGATTAAAAAGCTTGTCAAAATATTTTCCATAGTAAAAATAAAATCCTTCCAAAAACTGAGAAGAGAAAAATAAGCATTCTATTTTCTCTTGCTTCCATTTACAAAAAATAAAAAAAATTAATTTTAAAAATTGGGTAAAGGTGAAAACAAGGAATGATCCAAAAGGACCTTATTCCACTGACTGTTTTCCCCAAACTATGCTGGTTTTTCATGCCAGATAGAACTTGTTGGTTTTTTTTTTTGTTTTGTTTTGTTTTGTTTTTTCCATTCCAGATGGGGAGAAAAGGCGAAACTCGTCGAAACATTCCATATCTCTTTGTAGTTGATTAGATTCAATACTGCGAGATGGAATTTCAAAAAATTCTTCTCAAATCCCTGAAACTTGACTTGTTGCAAACATGCTATATTATCTTCAGGCCCACTGGATTACTCATGTCTCAACAGCTTGGGGGTATCCAAGGCCCCTCCGGAAACTGGTTTTTCCCAACGTTGTCTTAAGCCAGGTATGCAGGATCGATGGTTCAATCTGACAAAGTCTCCACTTAGTGAAAATCTAGTTGGGTACTTATGCTATGTATACTTTTGGGAAGAAGTGCATCAGTTATACCTCTGCCACAATAAGATAAGCTATTTGCTGGCTAGCTGGACAGAGACTTCCTGGGAACCCAAATTCGGTTTTATCATTGAGCCAGATTCTGAAAAGGCCACATTTTTAATGATTTAATTCTTCTCTTTAGAAGTGAACAGTATCTAGTTAGCCTCAGAAGTGTTGGGAACACTCATCTTCTGCTTTTGAATGTTTTGTAAGAGGTCTTCAGATCTGATGCTCGGTTGATTTGAACCAATGCCATATAGAACCATTAGACTATCTAATGTTTGAGGTTCAGGAGGGATTTCTATGGATGAGAAGGACCTCAAATTGAAAGACTCTTCAGAAAAAGAAGCATTCTGTACTGGTAATAAAAGAGACTTGTGAGTACCTTGTAGTTCAGTTTAAAAAAAAGTGAAATTCCTGATGTTTTAAATATATACACATATGCAAACAAAATGTTTATTAAATTGTCTGCTTATTAAGTTCCAATTGACTAATCAACCATCCACCCAAGATTATTTATATATGAGATAACCATATAACATTCATATAGAAATTACTTTAATAATTCATTATGTACATGCATCATAATTTACTTAGTCATTCTCCAACTGTTAGGCATACAATTTGTTTCAAGATCTTTGCTACCACAAAAAGTGCTGACATTAATGTTTTGGCATATACAGTGTTCTTTCCTTTTGTCTTTGACCTGTTTGGGATATGTACATCTAGCAGTGGAATTTCTGGGGCAAAGGGTACTGATATTTTAGTCATATTTTTGCATGATTTCAAATGGATCCCTAGACTAATTGGACCAATTTATAGCTATATAAAGAATGTATTAGTGTGCTGAGCTTATTACCTCTACAGCACTATTTCCATCTTTTGTCTTCTTTGTTAATGTATTGGGTATGAGATCTTTTGATTTGTATTTCCTTTATTATTAGTGATTTAGAGAAATTGCTCATGTGGTTGTTAAGAATTTGTGATTTTTTTTTAGAAGAATTTGTCTTTTTTTTAAAGTCTTTAAAAAAAACTCTTAACTGTCTTAGAATTGATACTAAGCATCAGTTTCTAGGCAGAAGAGTTGTTAGGGCTAGACCAGTGATTCCCAAAGTGGGCGCTACCACCCCCTAGTGGGTGCTGCAGTGATCCAGGAAGGTGGTGATGGCCACAGGTGCATTTATCTTTCCTATTAATTGCTATTAAAAATTTTTAAAAAATTAATTTCCAGGGGGCTAAGTAATATTTTTTTCTGGAAAGGGGGCAGTAGGCCAAAAAAGTTTGGGAACCATTGGGCTAGACAAATGGGCTTAAGTGACTTTGCTCAGGGTCATATAACTCGGAAGTCTATGAGGGCAGTTTTGAACCCAGGACCTCCTATTTCTAGGCCTGACACTCTTATCTTCTTAGCCACCTAGCTGTCTCTGCTCATATATTTTGATGAAATTTTTTGGTTGATAGCTTAGTTGTGTATATTAGTATTAATTTCCTATATAGCTTGGATAGTGCCTTTTTAGCTAATATTTTTGATTCATAGATTTTCTCCTATTTTTAGCTTTTCCCTAGCTATATTAATTTTGTTCACAGAAAAGTTTTTCGATTTAATGTGACCAATTTGTCTTTTACCTTTTAACATCTCTTCTCTCCTATCTTTGTTAGAAAATTATCCTTGCAGTGAAAGACTTCATGTAATCAATCAACAAGCATTTGCTACATGCCTCTGATGTGCAGATACTGTGCTATGTAAATTTGTGTGCGTGTGTAGGTGTATGGAATTTGCTATGTGGATACAAAGCCAAAATTGAAACATTTCTTGTCCTCAAGTAGCTTATACTGGGCCTATATGTACATAAATAAGCATATCCTGGATATACATAAAATGGATACGAGTTAGTTTTAGGAAGGTAGAGATTGTCAGCTCTTGGGGATCCATAAAAGGTTTCATGCAGAAGATAATATTTGACAGTCTCAGAGCAAACCAGGTATTAGAAAGGGGAGAGATGAGGAAAATAAAGTCTTCCATGCAAGGAACTAGCCAGTGCAAAATCACTTGGAGAAAAGGAATGTTGTTTTGAGAAATCCCAGTAAGCCACTGTGTAAGTAAGTGGCTGGACCTCAGAGACTATGAAAGGATTAAAGTGTAAGAAGACAAGAAAGGACTTTAAATGCCACACAGAAGAGTTTATATGTGTTTGTAGAGGCAATTAATTGAGAGAGGGGAGAGAGAAGATTGTTTAGACTAGTGCTTTAGACCTGGTGGCTGTGTGGAGGATGGATTTGGGTAGAGAGAGACTTAATGATGGGAGATCAAATAGGAAACTATTGAAATAGCACAGACAAGAAACAAAGAAATGATGAAGACCTGATGTAGTGTGGTGGTTTTGTGAATAGAAAGGTAAAGAAGAATAGAGGTAAGAGGTGCTGTAGGGATGAAAAAATGATAAGATTTGTCAACTGATTAGATTGTGGTGTTATTGAAGAGTAAAGGGCCAAGGATAATCCTGAGATGATGAACCTGGATGAAATATTTGCAGTACATTTGATAGCAACAGGGAAGGTGGTCCTTTCATCGACTGCAAACTGCTTGCTGACAAAGAAAAGCACCATTTTCCTTCTTTCCCTTCCTCCTTCCTTCCTTTTATTATACCTTGTTTTAATCTCTCTTAAAATTGATTTTTTTTTCTTTTTCTCCTAGCACAATTCTAAATTCTGTTTTTTAGGAATCTTCTGATAGGTAGTAAATTTTGTTTTAGCCTATCATTTTTTGGTATGTGTTTTTATTTTTTTAGAAGTATTTCTCATAAATAGCAAAGTGTGGGGGGCAGCTGGGTAGCTCAGTGGAGTGAGAGCCAGCCCTAGAGACAGGAGGTCCTAGGTTCAAACCCGACCTCAGCCACTTCCCAGCTGTGTAACCCTGGGCAAGTCACTTGATCCCCATTGCCCACCCTTACCAATCTTCCACCTATGAGACAATACACCTAAGTACAAGGGTTTAAAAAAAAAAAACAAAAAACAAAACAAAAAAAAAACAAATAAATAGCAAAGTGTGGTTTTACTTTTCTTATCTCTTATGCCCCTATGCTTCATTTTATTGAATTGTTTAATCCATTCACATTTAAGGTTGTGGTCATATAAGCTTATTTTTTCTCCATTTATTTCTTTTGTATTTATTTGATCCCTTTCATCTTTTAAGTTAGCACTTTTCCCCTAAGATTTCTTTTGCTTGCTTTCCTTTGATAGTAACCTATTTACTAGGTAGTTCAATGACACAATGGATTAGGTTCTATATATGTAGAATCAGGAAGACCTAAATTCCTATCCTGGCTCAGACATTTATTAGATGTGTGATTCCAAACAATTAAATTAATTTCTCTTGGCTTCAATTTTCTCATTTTAAAATGGGAATAAGAAAGAACATCTATCTTGTAGGGTTGTCATGAGGACCAAATGAGGTAACATACATAAAATACTTTATAAACCTTAAAGTACTTTACAAATGCTCTCTGTTATTCCCACAGATTCTCTCTTCCACCTCGTGTTTACCTGTCCTATCCCATGTTTCTTGAATTTATTTAAATTGTTCGTTTCTTTTTATGGTTTCATTTATGGAAAGGATTATCCTCGATAGTGTTATAATATGTGTAAGTAATATATGCATATAAATTTAGTAGATTAGAAATCATTTTACACCTTTCCTCCATACTACACAGACTATCCAGAGAGTTGATACAACAAATAAGTTGTATCAATATTTTTTTGTAACTCATCTGTCATAAGTCAGTTCTTATTAAGGATACCTGTCAAAAGTAATCTGCAATTTGGCCGCTGGCAGGTGCTATATTAGCTGTGAGTTATGACTAGCATCTTAATAGCCTAGAAGAAGAAACTGCCTCCCACATAGCGAGCTGTTCACTTCTAGAGACTCATTTCCTCCTTGGAGGATCAAAACAAAGTAAATATCAATGTGTACTAAATTGAAAAAGTAAATTTGTGTAACTCAGTGTCTTACCCTTGTTTTCTTTCACATCTTCACTCTCCTCTTGTGTTTTCTTCCGACTCTGTCTATTTCTATGGCATTTGCTTACTGCTGACTATTTAAACAATAATAGAAAAAGAAGCTTTAAGTTGATTATAGAAAATAAGTCAAGTTGTAAGGTTTTCTGCAGTTTGTAATTCTTCAAATTTTAAAATGTAATCACAAACTTTAAAATCAAAGAACGAAACCTTATTGTTTTCTGTTAACCTTCAGTAAGGATAGGTTTCAGTTTTAGTTAGATTTCTTCTGCTCTTTCAAATTTTTTTTTGTCCATTTCAACTCAGCCCATTGTATTGCAATAACCCACACTCAAATACCATCAAGTATCACATCAAGGCCTTCACTGGTTGTTTTAAATGGGATGGAGCTGGTTAGAAAGGATTAGGACAAATTCAGAAAAGCTGTAGGGATCTGATAGATGCCACATATCTAGAAAAGCAAAGATTTAAGGCCAAGGTCAACTAAGGCAAGAAAGTGCAGATAGGTTTTGCATAGGTAGATAGGTCTTGCAAGTGAGAGAGAGTTGGCAAGAGTGGTATTAATGAATAGAACTGAAGGACTATTATTTTAGAGCTGAGCACAATAGAAATCTGGCAGGTTCATAGTGTATGCTAAATATGGGTGCTCTGAGGTCCACAAGTATTGACTGTAACCAGATAGATGCCATTGAAGATGGATCTGGTCCTTGAGGGAGGCAAAGAGAGAGATAATAGGATTGCCTCTCAGTTAGATAGCGTTCACTTTTTACTCTACTTAAACACTACAGTAGGGATAATTTCTGTAGTGGTTCCCTAAAGAAAATCCTATAGTACGATGAAGGCTGTTCTTTCACTCTCAGATTTTTTCCATTATCCAGAAATCAAAGAAAACAAATTTAATATCAAACTGCACAATTTATGATCAGTTCCTCCTCCCCACATGGCTTTAGACTCTGTTTTTCAATGAGCACTGATGTTCTAAAATACTGAATAAAATGCAGAATTTTGGAATTCTAGAGTGGGAAGAGACTTCATTGGCTAGCTAGTTTAATGTCTCCTTGAGAGGAATTCCCAACTCTAACATCCCCAAAGATGACTTTCCAATGTTGTTTTGAAGATATTCCAATGAGAAGGAATCCTCCATTTCTTTGGGTAGGGCATTCTACTTTTGTATGGCTCTAATTATTTTGAAGTTCTTTCTGACAAGTCTAAATTTGCCTTCTCATAGTCATTCATTTCTCTTAGTTCAGTTCTTGGAGGTCAAATAAGACCAGTCTAAATTCTTCCACATTCCAAGCTCTTGTGTTATAACTTGGGGAAAGGTTGGTTTTGTGAGTAGGCTGGTCACAGAGATCCTAGGATTTTTCATTCTTCCCAGTTTGGGAACAGAGGAAACTAACAGATCAGCCTTCAGACTTGGAGGACCAAGGTTTTTCACATACAGGTTATAGAGGGATTTTGAGGAACTCTAAAGAGAGAATGAAGAGAGAAAAGAGGTAGCAGTTGTTTCCTAGTAGCAGCTCCTCCATGGTAGCCATTATCTGCCACATTGGTGGTTTCCAACTTTGAGACTATGGGAGATGACTTCTAAATGACAAGGTAGAGAGGTATGTAATTGTTTTTATTGAGGGCACTCACTGAAGTAGGAGGAGCAGTGAAAAAAAAAAAAAAGTCCTTAGCCCCAAGGAATGGGAAATTCCTACCTTGCCCCTACCTTACTTCCAATTAACTGGGTTTTTTGTTATTGTTTTATTTTTACAAAACCTGTTAAAGAATACATTTGCCAGAATTAAGATTATTTCTCACAGGCACCTGTGGCTAACCCTGTCCTCATGTTACCTGTTGTCTCTTTGTTTACAACATGATAGCACAATGGGAACCACACAGGAGAGTTATCTCTTCTCCTTCTGGACTGGGCACTTCACTTACAGCTCCATTTTTAAGGACACTCTCTAATTGGGGTCATAAAAATGAGTCATTGCATAACTCTACTTCCCAGTGCAGAATTACTACCATCTTGGTCCATATTGTATAAAATTGATCCCCTTGTGAGGTTAAGAGTAAATGACCCCTCCTCTAGGATAAAATATCACTAGCTCCTTTAACCAGTCCTCAAATATAGTTTTTAATGACTTTATGCTACCTTATCTGTCCTAATTCAGATCCTCTCTAGTTTATCAGTGACCTTCTTAAACTTTAGTGCCTAGAAATGAACACAATTCTCCCTGGAATCTATGCTTTTCTATTTTTTAAAACCCTTACCTTCCATCTTACTGTATTGTTTCTAAGGCAGAAGAGTGGTAAGGCTAGGCAATGGGGGTCAAGTCCTTGCTTAGGATCACACAGCTATGAAGTGTCTGAGGTCATATTTGAACCTAGGACCTCCTGTCTCGAGGTCTGGCTCTCAATCCACTGAGCCATCTAGCTTCCCCCTATGCCTCTCTATTTAGCCCAAGAGGACATTACTTCTTTTGGCTTATGGTCTGGGATTTACTGAAATGAATATATTGGAGTCTGATTTCATATGTTCAAGTTCAGATAAGAGCTGTAGTACAGCAAAAAAAAAATAATAAAAAACTACAATAACACAGGAGTTTCTAAAAACGTTTTTGAGAAACTTTAAAAAATGTTCACAACACAAATAATCCAACTTGTGTGTTTGATCTCTTTATCAATGACAAAAAATGGAGCAAAACTGTTAACATTAGAAATTCTTAATTTTGCTCTTTCTTCATTCATGAATCACAATCTGTGGTCAATACTCTCTTTTAAAAAATTATATATTTGTTGGTTACTTAAAAGTTCCCAGATATCTCCCTTCCTCCTCCTCTCCCCACACTAAAGAAGGGATTATTTGACAAAAAGTTATATGTATATACATATACATTGAGGGAGGTAGAATCATAGAGCTTCTGAAGCACTGGACAAGCATATGAGTCTTACTAGCTTATAAAGTCTGTGAGAACAGGGAACATGCTCCTATAATCTTTCTGTCTGCTTATGTTGCATGGAGTAAATGTTTGAATAATTGTTTGTTGAATGTACAAAGGGATAAAATATTTGCCTATTTGTTTCATTTCAATGACCAGTTCCTCTAATCCCATAGATAAGTCTTAATTATCTTTCTATTATTACCATGTGATTTATCTCTCTTGTCCCATCTACATGTTCTAATCTGTTTTTGTGAATAGGTGTTTCATCTTCCTGTTCCTTAACTATTTCCATGACTTTTCTTCTCAACTTCTTCTTTGTGGCAGCTATAGTGTCATAGCAAAAACTTGAGAACTGGAGCCACAAGATCTAAGTTTGAATCTTGTCTGTGCAGTTTACTAGCTTATTCATCTTGGGGTTAATCACATATCATTTCTCTATTCGATTTCTTTATCCATAAAATGAAATTGACACCTCAGTTTGGTGGGTTGTGATGAGAATCAAAAGACATCATGTATGTAGAATATTTTGAACATTGTAATTTGTAAGTATATATATGTATATGCACATATGTACATATTTGAATATGTATACACACACATATATACATAAAATTCTACTGATAATTTCCTTGGTGTAAGGAGTTCCAACTGAAAAACTTACAATGCCAATCCAATAATTTTTGTTTTGCTTCAGATGTTAAGAGGCTTAGCCATGTAGCCAATATGTTTTGAGAGTCAGGGCTTGATCTGGGTCTTTCTGACTCCCAGGCCAGAGTTCTATTCTGTAGGTCACACTGTGTCAAAGTTTATATAAAGTTATATAAATGTGAGCTGCTCCCTCAAGTATAGAAAGAGTGCTTTTCATATTCATAGCCTCAGCACCATCTTGCCCAGTGCTTTCTTTGTTCATATGAAAGTACTTAATCTTTTTTTTTTTCTTTAAATCTTTACCTTTCTGTCTTAGACTCAATGCTAAGTATCAGTTCCAAGGCAGAAGAACAGTAAGGGCTAGATGATGGGGGTTAAGTGACTTGCCTAGGGTCACACAGCTAGGAAGTATCTGAGACCTGATTTGAATCCAAATCTCCAGTCTTTAGGCCTGGATATCTGTCCATTAAGTCACTTAGCTGCCTCTACTTAATGTTTTTCAAACTGAATACCTACTGTCAGTTGTTTCTGTTTTGTTAATCACCTCAAGTTCATTATGGAAAATGTACAAGATTTCTTTTCTTTTTTCAGTTTGGGAGTGAATCCTAACACTTAAGTTTTTGACTTTTTAATCCTATCTTTCTTGATGATGGGACAGAGTCAATACTAGAAATTCTCCTTATAATCAACAAGGTGCCATCCTTACCATTAGAGGGAAGCAGCTTTTAGTCTTGGTATTATTATTTCCTTTACAGAGATTTGGACTTCTCAAAGGGAACGAGGTCAAAAGAGAGCTCGTCTTCTTTGATGTACTAGAGAGGAGAAAAAAAAAAGTGAAAACCAAAAAAAGCCCCAATCATCATTTAATTCCTTTTTGTTGTTTTACTTGTGGGAAATGATTACATTTTTCCAGTTAATTTTAATTTTAAAAGTAATACCTTTTCCTTTTTAGAAAAAGGAATTTTCATTCTAATATCATTAGTCATAGACATGAGTTGCTAGCCTCTAATACCACCTTTTAGGACTAATTGCTCAAAAAGGGCAGTTAGGTGGCATGATGGATAGATCAGGCCTAGAGTTAGGAAAATTCATCTTCCTGAGTTCAAATTTGATCTCAAGCATTTACTGTCTACCCTGGGCAAGTCACATGATCTATTTTCCTCAGTTTCCTCATGAGTTGGAGAAAAAAAATGACAAATCACTCCAGGATCTTTGCTAAGAAAACCCCAAATGGTATCACAAAGACAATTGAAATGATTGAATGGTAAGCTCATACATACATACATATATATATAAACTCATGTGTTACAGGGAGCAATAGTTTAGCACAATATAGAGAGGAACTTTTTATTAACTAGTGTTTTATCCTCTCTAGAGGTGAGCCAGCACACAATTGGGTAAACACTGTGGCTTGAGGAAGGGCAATGCACTTCTTAATAAAGGTAATATCTGAATCGAGATTCAAACAAGTGTCCATGGAATAGTCAAACTGGATCATTCCCAGTATTCTTCTGGAATACTGAAATCCTAGAACTTTTACAGAAACATGGGATTGGTTTTTCAGGGACAGAAATCTAGTCTGAGAGCTGAAACCAGAATAGGAGACCAGATACAGTGAGTTCCAGGAGAAATGACTGTCCAACTCAAATCTGTTTCTCTAATGTCTTGGTCTTCTTTAGTAGTTCCCTGATCTCTAGTATGTACTGATATGTTGGGGTGGTTTTAACATGAGTTTCTGCTATCCCCTCTTGATATAGCTGTGCTAACAAGGCCAATAGGATCAGAAAATGACAACATTGAGTCCAATGAGTCAATACTAAGAGGGGTTGATTCTTAAGGTAATGAGCTCTAAATAAGTACAAGGATTGTCTAGAAGATGCTTTTTGGGGATCTTAGAAGTGTGTCACACCAATCATTGGACTAGATGTTCTTTTAGGTGCCTTTTCACTTAGTTCAGTCTATAGCAACAGTTTGGATTAGGAGTTAGAGGATTTGGTTCAGATCCTAACTCTGAAGTTTACTACCTAGGAAAGTCTCTGAGCCTCCTTAGACCTCAGGTCTCTCATCTATTAAATGAAGGGTTTGAACTAGATGGTCTCTGAGATCCTTTCCATATGATATATGACTCAGGTTCTATGGACTCTGAGTTCACTATAATATTTATCATGCTGCCAAATTGATATAGAAAATCAGTTGGTTCACTACATGTTGAGATGCTCTTCCTTCCTCAACCAGAGCTATCATATTTATGTTTGACTCTAAATGTATTTCTTAAGTTGCTAAAATAGAAGTTCTCTTTAAAAGTATGAATGTAGAGGCAGCTAGATAACACAGTGCTTAGAGCACCAGGCCTGAACTCAGAAGGGCCTGGATTCAAATCTGGTCTCAGACATTTCCTAACTATGTGACTCTGGGCAAGTTACTTAATCCTAATTGCTTAGCTTTTACTACTCTTCTGTCTTAGAATGGATACTGAGAGAGAAGGTAAGGGTTAAAAAAATAGATGTATTAAGCAAGCAGTTTATGCAATCTTTTTTAGCAAGTTGGTTCCTTCTGACAATTATTACCTCTCTGTGGATGATTTCTAGATTGATGAGGTCCAGAATGGCTCAGATCTAGGTCCAAATTCAACCTCTCCCCTAAAATTCAGCTTTACCCTATCTTGAGCTCTCCTAGACATCTGTACCTGAATGTCCTGCTAGTGTCTCAAATTTCACTTGTCCCAAACTGAGTCCATATCTATTATACATACCCCAAATCTGCCTCTTTCCACCTATTTTGCTATTATGTTAAGAGTACCATTATTTTCTGAGCCACACAGGTTCAAAATTTTATTTCATTTTTGATCCTTTACTCTCCCTCATTGGGGATTACATCCAATCAGTTGCCAAGACATCTCTATTCCACCTTTATAATAGCTATTACTCATGTCTCTTCTCCATTTAATCTGCTATAACCCATGTTCAGATATTAGTTTTTCTTATTAATATTTTTAGAATTAATCTAGCACTTTAAGATTTGTAAAATACTTTCCAAATGTTATATTTGAGCCTCGCAATAGTCCTGGGAGGCAAACAATTTTATTATCATCCCTATTTTACAGATGAGGAAACTGAGGAGAGGTTAAATGATTTGCCCAAGGACACATAGCTAATAAATATAAGAAGCAGAATTTGAACTCAGATTTTTCTGACTCCAACTCTAGCAATCTAACTCACTGTGTTATCTAGTTGCCTTCTTGCTTGGACATTTGTAATAGTTTTTTTTCCTTTCCAAGTCTCTACCCTTTCCAAGTCATCGTTCACACAGCTGCTAAATTATTCTTAGTGCAAAGGTCTTACACGTATCATTTCCCCATTAAAAACATTTAGGAGTTCCCTTCTTATGTAGACTAAAATATAAACCCATTAGGCTGACATTTAAGGGTCTCTACAATCTCTTTCCAAGTCATCTTTGCAGTTTGATTTTCTATTACTTACCTTCTTGTTCTCTAGTTATAGCCACCTGGATGGTAGGTTCTGCACCAGTCTCATACTGACCTCTTCTAACTGTGTACAAGTCATCTTCCGTGCTTGGAAAGCATTTTCACCTTTTGAAATTTTTCTCTTCCCTTAAGACCTGGATTAGACACCACCTGCTCCATTCAAACTTCACTGACATTTCCAGTAGGTATCTCCCTTTTGAAGTTTTTATGGCACTTGGCTTGGATCTCTTTTTTGGTCCTCACTTGACCTTACCATTATATTTATTTCTTTATGTTTCATAATCTAGAAGATCAATGTAGTGAAGTGGATAGAAGTTGGCCTAGGATCCAGTAATTTAAGCCCTGTCTGTGACACATACTGGCTTCATGACCCCTTCCAAATCACTTAAACGACTCCTAACTTTATCTCTTAGTGCTCTGGATAACTCTCTAAAGACATAAGTTGCTGAGATGAGGCCATTTTGCAATGGAAAGTTTCCTCACCTGGAAGTTCCAAATACTAATGAAAACATAAGTCTAGTCCCTATACTTATCTATTCCTGTGCCTTCATGTTTCTTGATTCAGTTGTAAGCTTCTTCAAGGTGCTATGTCATTTTTATCTTTGTATTTCCATAATAAATAGATTTGTTGAATTTGAACATTGCCAAAAAAACAAATTTTAGAAAACCAGCAACCTTGCAGAAAGGGGTATGGGGGGGGACATAATTATAAACTTGAACCAAATGGGTTAGAATATGGAGATAATGAATTATCATTCCAAATCCAAGAGGTAGCATCAGGAAAGGAATTAGAAAGGTAGAACAGGGAGAGTCCAAGGAATTAGAAGGAAGATAAAAGCTAAGGTACAAGGCAATAATATAAGCTAAGAACATTGTTGTGGACTGGAGTAAGGATTGGGGAAGAGTTCCCTGGAGTACCTTAGTCAATCTTGGGAGAAGAATCAGAGCATAATATTCATGATTCATTAAGGCTGATGGGTTTTTCTGAGGCTAGGACAAGAAGAGATCCTGGGAGAGATGAAAGTGATAGCAATAGGAGACCTCATACCAAAGCATGCATCTAGGGCCAAAGAGGGATGAGTCTTCCTTGCTCTGGAACTAGGAAGAGTTAAACTACACATGTGGAGTCCAAATGGCTGATTGGAATCTCTATGACTCAAAACAATGCAAGGAAGACTTCTAGTATGTTTGGTAAATTTTACATGGAAGATTTATGGGAAAATATGGATAATAATTACTTAAGATGGAAAGATATGAGGGGGCAGTTGGGTGGCTCAATGGATTGAGAGCCAGGCCCAGAGATGGGGGGTCCTGGGTTCAAATCTATCCTCAGACACTACCTAGTTGTGTGACCCTAGGCAAGTCACTTAATCCCCATTGCCTAGCCCTTACTACTCTTCTGCCTTAGAATCAATGCATAGTATTGATTCTAAGATGGAAGTAAGGGTTTTAAAAAAATAAAGATGGAAAGGCGTGAAGTTGTTTGGAAAGACAAAGGGGGTTTTTTATGAGTCATTCCACTGAACTCTGGTCCTATAATAGATCATTTTATTAGCACAGATTTAGAGGAGATTCCACAGTTATAGGGCAGTAGCTGGAAAAGTGCTGAAATTGGATGGGGAACCTGGATATAAAAGTCTGGCTCTTCTGTTTACTACCTGTATGAACTTGTCATTTAATTCCTCTGGACTTTATTCAGTATGCTCAACTATAAAATGAGGGAATGGGTAGCTGTGAGTTAGAGACAGCCTGAACTGGCTTTTGAGGGTGAATTGTTAAATTTTCATCTTGAGAATTTACAGTCTGGAAATTGTAAAATGCTACAAATCAGGGTTTGATTTATTGTGTTGTTGACTTCCACATGGAAGAAAATGATGGAGAAAAATGTTACTCAGCTATATTAAATTTAAAAGTGTGGCATGAGTATAATTTTTAGGGGGGGGAGTCATTGTTAAATATATTTTAAGAGATGTTGAACATAAAAATCCACATAGTATTGGTTGAGTAAGTTGGATATGGTTACCTTCAGTTGGATAAGATCACTTCCAGTTCCAAGTGTTGAATATTAACCTATTTCTAGGCAGTTCTATAACTCATCCTGGGGAACTTAGACTCATACCTCAATTAATTTTTGCTGCAATTCTGCCATCAATTCTACCTTACTTGACTCAATATGTGGGGCGGGGTTTTGTTTGAACTAGTAATTGTTATTATAGAAGATATTTTATTTTCATGAGACTATTGATCCATCAGGAAATAGTATGTGAGACATTTAGTCTCATCTTAACATTAATAGAATTTTTAATGATGCTTGTACTTGAAATTCTGTTAAAAGTAAAATATGAAGGAAAATTTGGAGAACTGTGTTTGCAACAGAATCATTAAAGCATTCACAACAAATCCAAAGGTTCTGGAGGTAGGATCTCACGAAAATACACCAGAACAAAATCTTGAAATGTATGATGGGAGTAATTCCCATCATTGATGCTGACAATATAGTCTAAATTAATGTGAAAACTGATAATTAGGCTAGGTATGTTGGTTTATGGCTATAATCCATATTCCAAAGAGACTGAAGCTAATGGAAAACTTGAAGTTGGGAGTTCTGAGCTTCAGTTGGCTAACTCCATCAGCTGTCTTCATTAAGATCAGCACCAATATGGTGAGTTTCTTGCATTGGGGGCAGGTGAGAGGGAAGGAGAACACTGCTGAAGGGGGTGAAATGACCTAGACCAAAACATAGCAGGTCAAAGTTTGAAGTGTTTATTGGTAGTGGAATCAGTTACATGACAGGATGCTGCACTTCTAACTTGGGTGAGATAAGAAGGCTCTTATCTCAAAAAAATCCCAAATAAACAAAAACAAGAATACCCAAACTGATAATTGGTTCATAATTTCCTCCTTGCCCAAATTCATTCTGTTTATCACTGCTAGAATAATTTTCCTCAAACACCACTTGAATGATGTCATTTTCCTTTTGAAGATCACCCAGTGCCTACAGCCACAATTCAAAACTTCTCCACTTTGTTTCTAAGACCCTCTATGATTTCTTCTTCTTCTGAACATTGACCTGGGAATTTTTAAACTCTTCTCACCTTAGTGTCTTCATCTATGAAATGAAGACCATGACACTTACTTACCTATATAACAAGGCTGGTCTAAAATTGCCTTTTCACTATAAAGTGAAAAGAAAATGCTAAGACTTGTTATTTTTTTATTTTGCCAACTCATCTTTACCTACCTACTTAACTCAAAGTAAAATTAATATTTTCCTCAAGTATCTCTTTTTACATTTCTTTTCCTCTTTTTCAGGCTCAATTTCTCCCTCTAAGTAATATTTTCTCACTCCTGATCTAAATTCCACTGCTAAGGCTCAGATGGATTTCTGCTTCCTCTAAGAAAACTTCTCTTTGACTCTTCCAACTCTTTAGCATTTATCCTATCTATGGCCTGTTAAGTTAGCCTTTGCTTCAATGTATTGTCTTAGATCAGTGATGGGCAAACTTTTAAAAGAGGGGGTCAAAAGAAAGAAAAAAAACTTTAGGCGGGCCAATATAATTAAAAAATAACAATGATACATTTTACAAAATTCTTGTATTTTTTGTGATACTAAGTCCTATTAATGACTGAAAAATTATGAAGGAGAAGGGCTGTGTCTGGCCCACGAGCTGTAGTTTGCCCATTACTGTCTCAGATTATTATGTAATGGTTTCATTTGTTAATTTTGAATCCTTAATTAGATTATAAACTTTTTGAGAGCAGGGATCCATGTCTAGGCAAGAGTACTAGACCTGGAATCAGGAGAACCTGGATGAAAGTCCTCCAACACTTACTTACTTTTTGTGTGACCAAAGGCAGGTCATGTAACCTCTTTGACTTTAGTTTCTTCATCTGGAAAATAAGGATAAGAGTCCTAATACCTACCTATCAGGTCTTGTTGTGAAAATCAAATGAGATAATGTGTACTAAATGCTTTGTGAACCTTAAAGTTCTATATAAATGTCAGTTATTATTAAACCTTTATGTGTTGGGCATAGAAGAGGCACTCATTAGACACTTGCAGATCAACTAAGTAATTGAATAATCATCTATAATGTCTGGGATCCTGACCAATACAATAAACATTTTTTTCCTCCAGAAGAATGATGATGAAGCATAGACCTATATAATAATACAAAGTCAAATGAAAAAGCAATGGAACACTACATCAGAGCCCTCTCTTCATATTAGAATTGACCCATTAATGATTGAACAAAATAATTCATAATAAATGGCAAAGCAATATTCTTTGCAATCATTATTCAACCTGTTCAGAATACATCTAACTACTTTCATTTGACCCATCTATATCCACATCTTCCTCTCCACTTCCCAACTTCTACAATTAAATATAGTCAAAAAGAACCACTCTCCCACTTCTACAGTTAAGTGTAGTCAAGTTAAAAGAAAATACAGTGGCCATATTTGAAAATGCAGATCTCATTCTGTACTTTGAGTAAATTACCTCTTTCTCAAGAAGCAGTAGACATACTTCATAGGCTCTTTCATATATCATTCTGTAATCATATCTTTAGGTACTTTAATACATCTAAGTCAGGTGATTTGAATTTATAAAGGGCAGGTGAGTACTCTCTTACTATATCATTACTTTCCTTGACTTTCAACATGCTAGTAAGCATTTTGTTCCCTCCTTTCCCATCAAAAATTATTTTCAGTTGAGGAAATAGATGCAAAATATATATTAAGCATTGTTAGTGGAGTGTGAACTGATCCAACTATTCTGGAGGGCAATTTGGAACTATGCCCAAAAGGGTTATAAAATTTGGCATACCCTTTAATCCAGTAATAACCACTATAGGGTCTGTATCCCAAAGAGATAATAAAAAAAGGGAAAGGACCTACTTTTACAAAAATATTTATAGCAGCTCTTTTTTTGTGGTGGCAAAGAATTGGAAATTGAGGAGATGCCCATCAATTGGGGAATGGCTGAACAAATTGTGGTACATGTTGGTAATGGAATACTATTGAGCTATAAGAAATGATAAGCAAGCTGATTTCAGAAAAAGCTAGACAGATCTGCAGGAACTGATGTAAAGTAAAATAAGCAAAACTGGGAGAACATCATACACAATAACAGTAGTATTATATGATGATCATCTGTGAAAACTTGGCTACTCTTGGCAATACGCTGATCTGGGATAATCCTGAAAGACTTATGATGGAGGATGCTATCCACCTCCAGACAAAGAGCTGTTGAAGCCATCTTTCACATCAGTGTATCTTTGGTCTTATGTAGGGGTTTTGGTTATGGATGAGTATGCTCTTACAACAATGACCAAGTTTGTTTTGCATGACAATAAAAAATTAAACACACACACACACACACACACACACACACACACACATATACACCCTGCCTTCTCTCTACCATCCATTATCAATTACCCCATCCACACAAGCAGAAATTCTATTCCTTCTCCTCCCTACATATGAAAGTCATTTTTCTTATCCTTAGTTTAGTAAGCCTCAGCTCATTCTAGCCTTTAGCACTCTTAATGGTATTATGGGAGTGCATTTCCTTTGTGTTCATATACCATTGCCTTCCCATGCTTCCATCCTCAATGCATCTCTTTTTGAAATCTGGATTGGTCAGTAAGCTATATGTGCACCCAACTTGTTCTTTTCTAACTCACTGAAATGGTTTCCCTTTGCATCTACAGAATTTTAAACTTAATAGCTTCTTTCCTAGGTCATGTAATTCTAGAACTATAATTCCTCTTATCATGAATCATCAAACTATCATTAAGGCAAGGCAAGAATTTATCTGCTTTTATTCTCTTAGGAAAAAGAGAAAAATGAAAGAGAGAAAGAGAGGTTATATCCTAGATTTCTAGATAATAGATAACTGAAGAAGTTTGGATTTGTAATATTTCGTCAATATCTCTTCTACTTTCTCTGTCAAAGCGGTAGGAAGTATATTTTCATGAGAACATTACAGGAACACTACTGCATTATTGGTAGGATAATGAATTGGCACAGCTATTCTGGAAATTTAGAACTATGTCTCAAATTTTATAAACTGTGCATATCCTTTGACCGATCAATAATACCATTAAGCCTATAACCCAAAGAGATCAAAGAAAGGGGGAAATGTCCCATATTTATTTCTCTCTTCATGGTAGCAAAGAACTGGAAATTCAGGAAGTGTCTAACAGTTAGGGAATAGCTGAACAAATTATAGTATAAGAATATAATGGAATACTATTATGCTGTAAGAAATCATGAGATAAAAAACTTTCCAGAGAAACCTGGGAAGACTTAGATGAACTTATATGTAGAATGAAGCAAGCAGAACCAGGAGAAAAATTTATAAATACAAAATTTTATAAAGGCAAACAACTCTGAAAGTCTTAAAAATATTAATCAACCCAATGAGCAACCACAATGCTAGAGAACCTATGAGGAAAGATGCTACCCATCTCCTGATAGAGAAATGGACTCAAAGTTCTTGACTGCTTATAATTCTTTTTTAAATAGCTATTTCATATACTTTTTGCACTTGTATGTTGGGGAATGGCCATTAATCTTGTAGATATGTGACTGGATGGCAGAGATATTTATTTTTTATTCTAACTTTAGATGCACTGATTTTTACTTGAGCAAAATGTTATATGTATTTGAGATCACAAGTTTTGTATTTTATGATCTCTTTCACGTCTACTTACATATTCTACTTTTTATTTTTGAGAAAGATATAGCTTTCTATTCCCTTTTAAGGTTTTTTTAACTTTTAGTTTTGGATTATTTAGTCATTTATTAAGATATGAGGTATAAGATTACCAAACCCTTTTTTAATCAGATGGCTTTTTAGCTACCCTAGCAATTTTGCCAAATAAAGAATCACTTTGTAGTTGTATGCTTGGGTTTATTAACCCCAGACTGCCCCATGCATTTGTTCTTAGCTCTTACTTACTCAAGCTATTCCAATGATCTTTGTTGTTGTTCAGTCATCTCAGTTGTGTCCAACTCTTTGCAATCCCATTTGGGATTTTCTTGGCAAAGATATTGGAGTGGTTTGTAATTTCCTTCTCCAGCTCATTTTTAATGTGGAAATTGAGACGAGTAGGGTTAAGTGATTTGTCCAGGATCCCACAGCTAATAAATGTCTGAGACCAGATTTGACCTCAGGAACATGATCTTCCTGGCTGAAAGTCCTGAACTCTATCTACTGTGCCACTTATCTGCAAGGATATACTTTTCTTTTCTTTTCTCATTTAGTGCCTGATAGTTTTGATAATTACTTCTTGACAGTGTATTTACAGATCTCGGAGCACTAAGCCCCTCTCCTAGCATTTTCCCATTATATTTTTTAATATTATTGATCTTTTCACTTTTAAATGAAATTTCCTATTATTTTATCTAATTCTAATGTACTATCTAATAATATACCTTTTTGGTAGTTTGATTGACCTAACATTAAAACTGTAGAGAAATTGGGGTGCTATTGCATTTTATTTTAAATGGAATTTTTCTGTCTTTTCGGTTTTGTTAATGATATACTGAAAGCTGATGATTATTGTAGGTCTGATAAAATGCATGGGATTATTGGATTTTGTTGTTTTTGTTGATTCTCTGTGGCTCTTTAAGAAAACCATTATACTGTCTGAAAAGAGAAAATTTAGCTTCTTCTTTGCTTACTTATCCCCTAACTTCTTTCTCTTGTCTTACTGCTCTAGCTTACATGTCAAGAACAATGTCAAATAATAGTGGATCACTTGTAGGGAGGAGACTGGTTCCTTGTGAGTTTGGCTCTGGCATTAATTCCTCACAGTGGGTAAATATTGCACCACAGTGAAAGGTATGCATCTGCAAATCCCCTATAATTCTATTCTCAGTTGTACAGCTTAGGACTGTTAAAAACAAGATTAAGTGGAAGGAAACCATATTTGTGAGCTATTCAACAAAATTTCCACCCTTTGAAGTAATGAGAAAAAACTTTAAACCCATGGAAAATGCAATAAAGGAGTTAATCCTAATGTTACCACAGAAGGGGTTAGAATCCCGTTGATTTAGCACGACCCACAATATTGACACCCAGACAAAGCTCCATTAATACCAACTTATTATATCATGCAGCATATAGTCGTAAGGTAGGGACAACATCTTCCTCTTCCAATTACCAACTAATTGGTATTTAGTTTGGTAGATATCACATAATCCAAGGGTGCTCTAATTTGATATGATTAGAGTTTTGATTTTGATAACTCTGCTGCATTCCTGTCCTGTCTTCTCCAATGCAGCCTCCATGTCTGCTCCTTCATTGAAATCATGTTCCCAGCTGCACAGCTGCTCTCAGTTATGCATTCTCCTAGCCCACCCTCGACTGACTCACAATCCCTTTTAGGGTGTGACTGCCATGGCTACCCACAAAGCCCCAGTAGCTGTGTGGAGCTTTCCTATCATGAAAAAAAGCTTGTGAAAGAAGGTGCTTTCAGGGAATGCATATGTGTTAAAGACAATTTACCTGAATTCTGTTTCACCCACCCACCCCCCCTTGCAGAGGGGAGAATTGTTCACAGGGGTTCTTGTTGTTAGTAGCAAATTAACATTATATTTCCTTGCCAATTATAGGGGGAAAATGCAGTGATTATTTCATGCTGTAAAAATAAGATTGCTAGAGGATTTCTTGCTGTGTTGTTACTACAAAAGTCAGAATTAATCTCCCTGTGATATTATTCCAATTTTGGTGTTATGAAGCCACCACAAATTAATTATTTGGATCTCTAGATCTTGTGGCTTATGGGCATCCATAGAAATCTGTCTCTTGTATCTCATTTTGGTGAGCAGGGTTCCCTGTAGAATTCTCTAGTAGGTTTTTCCAGGCTAGAAAGGCTCCAAGCTACAAGCTGTTTGCCATCTGAGGACATGCATTCCCAAATTAATTCATTATCTTTCTTCCCAAGTGATACCTTTTGTTTGGTTTTCATGTTACTGTCAAGAGTAGCACTTCCTCCTAAACACACAGGCTTGTAACCCAGATAGCATTCTCAATTCCACTCTTTCCCCTTTCCCCTACCATATCAATCTGTTGTTAAATCCTGTTACATCTACCCTCATAATATAGGTTTCCTTCTCTCCTCTGGTAGTGCCAGCACTTTGAAGCAGACTCCCTGGACATCTGAACTATTATTACTGTAAGCTACTGGTTGTTCTCTCTGCCTCTGGTCTTTCCCTACTTCAATCCATCCTCTAATCAGCTATGAAAGTTATTTTCCTGAAGTGTAAGTCTGACCATGTCATACTCTATTCAATTAATTCTAGTGATTCTCTATTGCTTCCAGGATCAAAAATAAAATCCTCTGTATGGATTTCCAGTCCTTCTTACCTGGACCTCTCTACTTTTCCAATCTTCTTACATTGTCTACCATGTTTTTCAATCCAGTGACATTGTTCTCCATATTATTCCTTAAAGAAGACACTCCATTTTCTGATTCTAGGCATTTTCACTGGCTATCCCCCCAAGCCTAGAATGTTCTCCCTGTTCATCTTTGCCTCCTGGCTTCTCTGGCTTCCTTCAAGTCTCGGCTAAAGCCCTATCTTCTGCCAGGAACCTATAGTCTTCTATAATCTTGGTGCCTTCCCTCTGAGACTACCCTCAATTTGTACTAGTTATATTTTGTTTGTACATGGTTATATGTTGTGTTAGACTGTAAGCTCCTTTAGAGCTCAGTCTATTTTTTTGCTTTTCTTTATTTCCCCAGTCATATCTGACCCATATCAGGCACTTTTGTTTGTTGACTGACTGATAGCCTAGTTCAGTTTGGATATGCTCAACACCAATAGGCAAACCACTGGCTTTACCAATCCAGAAAAGAAAAAAAAAGGGAGAAAAAATCCTAAACCTGTAAATAAACCCTAACTATTGTTATTAGCAAAATCTTAAAACTTAAATTACTTTCATTTACACATTTATCTTACTGAGATTATAATTGTTTTCTCCTTTGTGAGTGAAATACTTGGATTTGTCCTAGGAGAGTGTAAACTCAATGACAGTAGAGATTGCATCTTGTTGACGCCAGTAGAAAGAATTCTGAGTTTAGCATCACAATTCTTTACCAAATGGCAAACACCATATTAATGAATATATGTATGCAAAGAGCTCTGCAAACACTAAAATTCTAAATATATGTACATATACACAAATACATATATGAAATATGCATGTGTGTATATTTATATTTAGTACCCATGTGAGTAAGATAAGTGATCATTTCATTCTCCTGCTCAATACAAACTCCTCAGCTAGAAAATAAAAGCTTTCCAGCACCTGATTCCAACTCACTTTCCCTCAAACTTACAGCACATGATTCCCCTTCATACACTCTAAGTTTTGACCAAACTGGCTTACTTGCAGTTCTTGGACCCTGCCACTCTATGCCCTATCATCTGTTCGTACTATGACCATCTTCTGGAATGCAGTCCCTCCTCATCTGGGCATTTTATAATTTCTAGTGTCCTGCAAAGCTCAGATTAATTACTGCCTCTTTTCTTGTTCCTCTCGGGTTGTTAGTTCTTTCTCCTTTCTCTTTAGCTGTCGATATGATGTATCTTCCAGTTAAATAGATTAATTCAGAACAAACTGAATGCTGGGCTTGGTCATAACAGATCAAGGGCTTAGTAGTAATAGCTTCAAGTGAATTTGGCAAGAAGTCTCTGGTAGACTATTCTAGGCATCTGTGTTTGGCCCTATATTGTGTCATATTTTTTATCAGTGACTTGGATAAAGGTACAAAGACCAAGATTATGTAATTTGCAGATGACAGAAAACTAAGAAATTAACACAGGAGGTGACAGTGAAGATCCAGGAAGGTATTCATAAGCTAAGGGAATAGGTTCAATCTAATATGACATTCAACATTTTTATATATGTGTATGTATATATGCATATATACATATATTTATTTATATATGATCTTATATTCTAATTCAAAGAATCACATCTTTAAGTATAAGATAGAGAAGGCATTTTTAAACAGCAAATTGTTTGAAAAAGATAAAGCGAATGTCAGACTTTATATAAATAAGTAGTATGATGGAGGGCAGTCAAAAACCAGTGGGCTTTGGGCTACATAAGAAATGTGTAGATTTGATATATAAGGAGTTGACAGTCCTGTCATACACTGCCATGGTCAGGCCATGTCTGGAAAATTATATTCAGTTCTGGGGGCCATAGCTTGGTCAAGACCCTGATAAGCTGGAGAGCATTCAGAGGAGAGAGAACAGGATAATAAAGTGCCTTGCACCTATGTCATATGAAGGTAAGTTGAAGGAACCCTGGGTGTTTCTGCCTGGAGCAGAAAAGTCTAAGAAGGGGCAATATAGTTGTGTTCAGCTATCTGAAGGACTGGCATGTGGAAGAGGGATGACACTTAGTTTGGGCAGTTAGGTGGCAAAGTAGATAGAGCACTGAGCTTGGAATCAGGAAGACACATCTTCATGAGTTCAAATCTGACTTCAGACACTTGGTAGCTGTGTAACCATGGGCAAGTCACTTAACCTTGTTTGCCTCAGTTTCTTCATCTGTAAAATGAACTTGAGAAGGAAATGGCTTCTCCATTAACTTTGCCAAGAAAACCCAAGTAGGATAAGGAAGAGTTGGACACAATCAAAATGACCAAACAACAATTGTTTGAGCTCAGAAGGCAGAGGTAGTATGTAGAAGATATAGAGACAAAATAAGGCTTTCTATGAGGAAAAAATATCCATATAGCTGCCTCAAGACCACTTGATCTCACTATGTGACCCCAGGCAAGTCACTTAACCCACATTGCCTAGCCTTTATTACTCTTCTGCCTTGGAACCAATACACAGTATTGATTCTAAAATGGAAGGCAAGGGTTTAAAAGAAAAAGACATAGTGGATTCCTTACTTCATGTAAAGGCTGGATGAACATTTGTTGAGTATGTTACAGTAAAGGTTGCTTAGTGATGTGGTCGAACTGGCCAGACACTATGGTTTCCTTACAACTCTGAAATTTTGTGAATGTAAATTATAATTCTGTAAATTCTCAGGAAAGCAGAGAATTGATTCATATTTCTTTTTATGTCCCCAGAATCCAGTACAGTACCTGGCACATAGTAAATGTTTGAAAAATGTTCCTTACATTTTGTTTGGTTGAACAGGTTGATGGGTTGGTCGTAAAGTTAAAATGGCAATACATGCCTGAGAAGAGCTTATAATCTATAACAAGTATCATTATTGGCAGACCTACCGCCTCAAAGATATTTGACATACATATCACATTAAATAGGCACTTATCTTATGGGCATTTATTTAGGAATCATTTTCTAAGTATATCGATACCACCAAATTTTAAATTAAAAAAAATCATTTCAACCCCAATAGGTCAGTTTCTGAGACACCAATACATTCTTTCTCAGAATAACTTGGAAAAACTTCATCTTCAGTGATATATACAAAAGATTAACCAGTTATTGACACATTTATTCCCAGAATAATGGAAACCTGATTAATGAAAATACTATAGTTAAACTTAAAAAATATACCTTTATGCATGAAAAATTCACTGGCCTCATAGGCAGAGCATTAACTGAAATAGTGATAATTTCACAGACAACAAATATATTTAATTCTTAAAGGTTTCTATCCTCATATATTATTGTAATAACATTTTTGGGCAGAAAATTCAAATAAGTAATGGAAGTTACTTTTACTTTTAGGAATTAAAAATCAGCTCAGTTCATTTAAATACTTACCTGCTTGCACATAAACTTGGAATTTTAGATCTTCTTCTCTGTTCATCTGGTTGCCCATTCTTAAAAGGAAAGAAAAGATTTGTTACTTTGACTTTTCTCCTACTACATTATATTGGTCTTTACAAAATTAGGTACAAAAAACATTGACCTCAAGTATCATTATTTAAAAGAAAAAGTAGCTGCTCTATATTAAGTAAGAAGGCAAATATTTCCTACTTCATGGAGTAGATGTGGCTCTAGGTCTAGAAATGAGTGTGCATTTGTGTTGGTGTTGGAGAGATGGTTGAGGAAAGGTGGGTGTGGTGGAGGCACAGGAATAAGGTGGAGACTCTGATGATAGCATGACTATCTGAATTTCCCCAAATAAAACTTGGTTTGTTAGGAAGTAACCCTGTCATTAGTCAATTATGTATTCTCCTGGGAAATCATCATACTTTGCAGAGATTATGTCTTATCTTGTTTAGGCAAAGATGATTAAAGTAAGGAAGCATTAGGGCATCATTGATATAACTTGTAAGGCCACCATGAAAGACAATCCTACCAGTAGGTTCAACAGTATAAACCAGTGGTTCCCAAACATTTTTGGCCTACTGCCCCCTGTCCAGAAAAAATATTACTCAGCCCCCTGGAAATTAATTTTTTAAAAATTTTAATAGCAATTAATAGGAAAGATAAATGCACTTGTGGCCATCACCACCTTCCCTAGATCGCTGCAGCACCCACCAGGGGATGGTAGCGCCCTCTTTGGGAATCACTGGACCAAAAGCAAATATTCCATAGCCTTTGGAACCATATAAAAGACCTCCCTTCTCTAAGGCCCAGCTCTTAGTACACTGAACCACCTGGTTGCCTCCTTAAGGTGATTCTAAGAGGCATGTCAAAAGGTAGGTTCCAGAAAATAATGTGAAGCTGTGAAATTTGTCTTTGGATTTTCCAAGATTTTTCACTGAATCTAACTCCCTACATTCTGGAGCTCTGCACATCCATGAAGGGGTATACATGGTTCCAGGTTTAGGTAGGATAGAGGACAAGACAGGTCACTGTCCTATCCAAAAACTATAGCACTTTGCATTTTCAGTTCTGGGGAATTCTGGATGTGATTTTTTTTGTCTTCTGCTTTATACATGGAGCAACAACCTTACCTTAGTATTCAACAGTTTAACTCAATCAGTCTTTATGAAGTGACTTTATTTGCAGAGCACTATGTTATGTGCTAGAAGAGATAGAGTATTTAGACAAGAACTATTTCCTGACCTCATGAAGCTTACAGTCTGAAAAAAGGAAATTACATTAATACCATGGCTAACATACAACAACATAGCACAGCATTGTTGATATTTTGCAACCACATTATTCCCATTCCACAGGATTTTTATTCTGATTGTCTACTAGGTGACTTCTTATCTCTTAATTCACATGATGGTTTATTGATGCACTAAATCATTTACCACACCCCAGTGGCTTGGTACAGAAGAGCAGACTCAGTTATTTGGTCCCATTTGAGGGTAAGACTAAGGGTGAGGATGATTGGAGAGTAATTCAAAACTATATGCATGCTATTAGGGGCAGCAAAGAGGGAGAGATAATGTAATAGAAAAGAGCAATAGCTATGGAGATAGGAAGAACTTGGCTCAGTTCCTGCTTCTGGTATCTATCACCTGAGTGACTTTGAATAAGCAACTTAAGCTCTAGAATTCTGGTCCCCAAAATAATACTACTAGTCCTGTTTCTCAAAGAGATCAAATAAAATGGAAAAGAACCTATTTGTACAAAATTGTTTATAGCAGCTCTTTTTGTGGTGGTAATGGATTGGAAATCAAGGTGATGTCTGGGGGGAATGGTTGAACAAGTGGCAGATGATTGCAATGGAATGCCATTATACTGTAAGAAATGATGAGCAGGATACTTACAGAAACACCTTGGAAAGCTTATACGAACTCATGCAAAATGAAGTGAGAAAAATCAGGAAAACATACACAGTAACAACATATTATAATAATGATCAACTGTGAAAGATTTAAAGTTACACTTATCAATACAATGATCTGAGATATTGCCAAAGAACCCATCATGAAAGATGTTACCCACCTCCAGAGATAGAACTGAACTCTGAATGCAGAGTGAAGCATATTTTTCTTTTGCTTTATCTTTATTGTTTCATTTTATATTTTCTTTTGCAACATGGCTAATATGGAAATATGTTTTGCATGACTTCATAGGTATAATTGATATCAGAATGCTTGCCTTGTTGGGGAGAGATGGGAAACAAGAGACATATTGCTTACACTAGAGAAAAATTAATGGAGGAAATAACATATGAGTCCCTTGAAGTTGTCCTGGATTCTTGCCTTATTGATAATAAATCATTCACAATTGATCATCATACATTATTGTTATTACTTTGTTCAACATTCTTTTAGTTCTGCTCATTTCACTTTGCGTCACTTCCTGGTTTTTGACTTTTTGTGTGCGATCTTCTTGTTAATCATCTCTTATGGCACAATAGTATCCTATTACGATCATATATCACAACTTGTTAAGAATTTTAAAAAATGCAGCCTGGAATAGTGGATTGAGAGACAATATTTGAGTTGGGGAGACTAGGATTGAAATATCAATTTAACCCACTGCTAGCTGTGTGATCTGGGACAATTCTCATTTAAATTCTCATTAGATAATTATCTTAATAATCCACTTTGATAAAGGAAATTTTCTCAGCAGGATTTTTATATACTTGGAACCCAAGTCCCAGAGCACTTTGGTATGGTACTCTCTTCATTGACAGAAATCAGTCTTTTCTCTGGCAAGATTTAGAGAGAGGAGAACCCTGTTCTTTTCAGATTCTCTTCCATTTCTCATGCTGTTGGCATTGGAAATTCATTTCTCCCAAAGAGAAGAGAATTCCATGCAAAAGAGGCTCAGATTACATACTCATAAAATCACAGGTCATTTTATTTAATGGTTTTCTTTAGTGTCTACCTAATATATATATGTATATATTTCATAAAATCACTCTCATAAGTTATCATATTCATAAATCTCTTCAGAAGAGGGAAAGATATGAATCAAACCTCCCCCAGAAAATAAAGCTCTTTTGAGCTCTTTTGATATCTACCATGCTTTGAGATCCATGAAAAAACCTCCGCAGCTATTCAATGAAATTTATAGGCAATGTAATGACATATACCACATAATAGACAGTTATGGAAGGATGTGCTTTTGGTGGAACAGAAGCCTGATTAGTGAAAACTGGTTACATTATGCACATATACCTTCTACATGAAAGGCTCTCCAGCCTCATAAACAGAGCACTGACTGAAGGTCATGTTTGCAACCCTCTGTGGTTATGCAAGTGATGTTTATTAGAAACAAAGCTGAATAGGCTGCCAAAAACAACGAATTTAGACAGCTTATTTCCCATCTGCCCCATAGATGAGTTTTAATTAACAATTCAGGTTTTGAAAATCTCATTGCCCCCACACAACTGTCTTTAATTGTAGCTTGCAGCAAATAGAAATGATGGCTCAGTGGAACAGACCTATTTGTAGAAATAGTAATAAAGATCAGTATAAAACTTTGTAATACATAAGGTTTATAAAAGTTTATTTTCTGTTGTAGAGTCTCTTTTTCAAAGCATCGTAATGATTGCCCTGAAAATGTTCTCTTGGAACAATGCACTACTTAGGACAGAAACTCTTACATACTAGTTTTCCTACTAAAACTGGTAAATGAAGGCACTGATTCAGATGATCAGAAAATCCATTCAATTTATAGTGAGCCATTTTGATAAAACACATTGTTTCCAGGCTTATATCCTATCACCTTTGTCTTTCTATTTCTACTCTGTTAATCTCCAACCCTGGGTTATTTCTAGTATAAGTCTTCTCTGCTCCTATTTCTAAATTACTGAGTTGATCCTTGCTGGAAGAAGTCATAAAATGGTGTGGACTGAGTTTATGATAAATTAGTGCTATGTAAATCCATTTGAGTCTCAACTGCTGCTCAGAAACTCTTTGGGGAAAGCTTTAGGGCATAGTTAATAGAGTACCAAGCCTGAAGTCCAGAAGTCTCATCTTCCTGGGTTCAAATCTGGCTTCAGACATTTATTAATTGTGTGACCCTGATCAAATCACTCAATCCTATTTGCTTCAGTTTCCTCGTTTATAAAATAAGCTGGAGAAGGAAATGGCAGACTACTTCAGTATCTTTGCCAAATAAACCCCAAATGGAGTCATGAAGAAATAGACTGATAGATGGATAAGACTGAAACAACTAGACAATAACAAAACTTTCATTGATCTTTATTTTTGGGGGTTTAAATTTTTATTGGTCTTATTTTTTTATATTATCATAGTTATCACCAAGATCCTTCCTTCTCTTTCTTCCATAGAGCCATTCCATAACAAATAATATTTTTAAGATTAAAAAGAAAATCAGGACAACTGATCAACATATTCAAAAAGTCTGGAAGCATGTACAATGTGTGATATCTATGGACATTCCACTACACAAGTGGTGAGTCAGTGATGTCTTCTCATATCTCGTATCTCATATATTGGGCTATATTGTGTTTTTATCTTTTCCTATTTAAGTGTTAATAATATTTTGTCTTTAGACAAATATTCTGATAGTATGATTTATTTCTCGATTTCTGAAAATAATTTATGAAACATGGATATTAAATATTCTTTTAAAGTTTTATCTAATTCTCCCATGAATTTATCAAGACAAGGAGTGTTTTCTTGATTATATTCCTTTATTTATTTTGTGCTTTAAATAAAAAAAAATAATTGTGTATATCTTAATTATTTTTTTTCTTATACTTCTGTGATTATTTCATGCTATTTTATTGATTTGATTTTCTGCCCCATTTAATCAGATTAGCTAAAGAATTATCAATTTTATTAGTCTTTACAAAGAACAAGTTCTCAATTTTATCTGTCATTTCCAGTAGAGGTGTTTTCATTTCCAGTTTATCCATTTCAACTCTAATCTTAATACCACCTCTTTTGTGTTCTTTTTAGTATTTTCCTTTATTTCTTTCATTCTTTTGAATTTGTTTTATTTCTTGGTGTCTCATGAAGTCATTAGCTTCCACTTCCCAATTCTAATTTTTATGGAATTATTTTCTTCAGTGAAATTTTGAACCTCCTTTTTCATTTGGTAAATTCTACTTTTTAAGGAGTTTTTTTTCTTTTTTTTTTAATTACATGTCAAAACCATTTTTTATAATTGTTTTATGACATTTTATGATTCAGATTCTCTCCCCGACTCCCTCCTCATCCCGTCTCTAAGGTAGTAAATAGTCTGATAGTTATACCAGTGCTTTCATGCAATAAGTCTTCCTGTAATCAGATTACAAGTCCTTCACAGCTGATCATCGTACAGTTTTTCTGTTATCTTATGTACTATTTTCCTGGTTCTATTCACTTCACTTTGCATTTGCTCATATAAGTGTTTTCTAATTTTCCTGAACTCATCTTGTTAATCATTTCTTATGGCGCAATAGTTTTCTATTGCAATCACATACAACAACTTGTTTAGCCATTCCTCAAGTCATAGACATACCCTCAGTTTCCAGTTCTTTCCCACTACAAAAAGCATTGCTAAAAATATTTTTGTACAAGTAGGCCCTTTCCCACTATTTCTGATCTCTTTGAGATACAGATCCAGTAGTGGTGCTGCTAGTTCAAAGAGTATGTATAGTTTTATGGCCTTTTAGGTATGGTTCCATATTGCTCTCCAGAATGGTTGTATCAGTTTGCAGTTCTGCCAATAGTGCATCAGTGTCCTGATTTTCCCATATTTCCTCCAATGTGTATCATTTTCCTTTCCAGTCATAATTTGAATTTCTCCAATTAAGTGATTTGGAGCATTTCCTCATATGACTATTGATAGTTTTAATCTCTTCATCTGAAAATAGCCTGTTTCTATCCTTTGATCATTTTTCAATTAGGAAATGCTTTGTAGTCTTATAAGTTTGGCTCAGTTCTCTATAGATTTGAAAAAATGAGGTCATTGTCAGAGGCATTTGCTATAAAGACTCTCCCCCAATTCTCCCTCCCCCCTTCTTGGTTGCAGAAATTCTATTTGTACAGAAACTTTTTAGTTTAATGTAATAAAAATTATCCATTAAATGTTTTGTTATGTTCTCAGTGTCTTGTTTGGTCATAAATTCATTCCTTATCCATAAGCTTGACAGTTAAAATTTTACATGTTCCCCTAATTTATTTATGAATCTCCCTTTATTTCTAGATCAAGTATCCATTTTGATGTCATCTTGGTGTATGTTATAAGATGTTGGTCTAGGGTTAGTTTCTGTGGTATTGTTTTCTAGTTTTTCCCAGCAGTTTTTTTCAAATAGTACATTTCCCCCCAAATAACTTAGATGTTTGGGTTTATTGAATATCAGGTAACCATAGTGATTAACTACTGTTTGTTGACTTCCTAATCTATTCCACTGATCCACTGTTCTATTTCTTAGCCAATATCAAATTGTTTTGATGTTTGATGTTTTATAATATAGTTTGAGATCTTGTACAGGTAGGCCTCCTTCCTTCATTTTTTTCATTAATTCCTTTGATATTCTTGATCTTTGCTCTTTCAAATGAATTTTGTTAATTTTTTTCTAGTTCTATGAAAAAAATTTGGGGTAGTTTGATTGGTATGGCACTGAATAGGTACATTAATTTAGGTAAAATTGTCATTTTTATTATACTGGCTTGACCTATTAGGTCTTACTTTATTTTGGTAAAAAGTGTTTTATAAGTATGTTCTTATAGTTGCTGGATTTGTTTTGGTATGTACACTCCTAGGTATTTTATATTATCTAGTAATTGAGTTAATTGTTCTTTGAATGTTTGGTGGAATTCACTTATGAATTCATCTGGCTCTAGGGCCTTCTGCTTAGGAAATTCTTTTGATCTTTGTTCAATTTTTTTTGTAATAGTTTTATTCTATACCCTATTCTGTTAATCTGGGCAGTTTATATTTTTGTAAATATTCATCTATTTAATTTAGGTTGTCAGGTTTATTGACATATTATTCAGCTAAATAAATCCCAATAATTGCTTTAGTTTCTTCTGCTTTGATTGTTGATTTCATCTTTTAAATTTTTGATGCTGATAATTTTGGTTTTTTCTTTCCATTTTTAATCTAATTTGGTTAATTTACCAATGGTTCATAAAACTAACTGCATGTCTTATTTATTACTTCAATGGTCTTATTTTCAATTTTATCTTTGATTTATATAATTTTCAATTTGGTGTTTAATGGGGAAAATTTGTGGTTTTTTCCTATTTTTAGCTGCATGCCCAATACATTAATCTGTTCTTTCTCTGGTTTATTGATGTAAGCATTTAGAGATATAAATTTCTCACTAAGTACAACTTTGGCTAACTATAATACTACTGAGAAAAAGACATTATTATTTCCTATTCCCATTCAGTTTTATCCAAAAGTCCATATCTAACTTTTCTAAAGTGTTATTTATCTCCTTAAATTTTATGAATTTATTGGATTTATCTACTTCTTAAAGGGTAAGGTTGAGGTCCCCTACTAATAAAATTTTGTTGTCTATTCCCTCCTATAAGTCATGTAAATTAAGTCATTTGATACATACATACATACATATATATGTATATACTTAGTACTTATATTATTTCATTGTCAACGATCCCTTTTATTAAGATGTAATTTCTTTCCTTAACTCTTTTGATTTGATCAGTTTTTACTTTTTGGTATAAGATCATGATTGCTAGCCCTGCTTTTTTTTTTAACTTTTGCTGAAGCATAATAGATTCTACTTCACCCCTTAATTTTACTGTATGTCTCCTGGTTTTAAATATATTTAATTTTTAATCTACTCTGCTGTCCTTTTCCATTTTTATAGTTTATTCCACTCCATTCACATTCACAGTTATGATTACTAATTATGTGTTTCCATCTGTCTTATTTTCTTATGGATGTATTTTCTTTCTCACACCTTTCATCCTTGCCCTATTCACAAATGTTTTGCTTCTGACCTCTACCTCTAAGAGTTTGCCTTCCTTTTTGTCCATTTCCCCTCCCCTTCTCTTATTCCCCCCTTTCCTTCCTATTTCTCTATAAGAAAGGTAGATTTCTATAGGTGGCTGAATGTGGGTGTTATTCTCACTTTTAGCTAACTCCAATGACAGTAAGTTTCAAGAATTGCCACCTCACCACCATCTTTACCATTATATTTATTCTTGAATATTCCTTCATGTTAAATAATTTACTTCCTTCTGTCTTTCCTTTTTTTCTTCTACCTATGTGGTTCTCTTTCCTGTCCCATGATTTTTTTGGCTTTTTTGGATATTATCCTATCCTGTCCTGCTTCCATCCTTCCTTCTTTCTATGTACACTCCTTTTTACTATCCTAACAGTGATAAAGTTCTTAAATATCTTTAGTACTTTAAATATCTTGAATACCTTAAGTTTTTACATGGCTCAAGAATCATATATATTTTATGTATTTTAATTATCATCTCCCCACATATGAATTTACTCAATTCAATTTGTTAAAAACAAGTTTTCACTTTTTTGTTTACCTTTTTATGCTTCTCTTGAGTGTTGAATTTGCTCATTAAATTTTCTTTTTGGTTGTGGTTATTTTGTCAAGAATAACTAGAAGTACTCCATTTCATTAAATGTCTCTTTTTCCCACTGGAAGGCTATGTTCAGTTTTTCTGGGTCTGTGATTCTTGGTTATAGGCCTAGATCCTTTACCTTTTAGAATATTATATTCCATGTCTATGGTTCCATGATATTTGAATTGTTTCCTTATGGCTGCTTGCTATAATTATTCCTTCACCTAGAACTTTTTTAACTTTGCTATGATAGTTGTGGGATGTTATATTAGGGTCTCTTTCAGGAGGTAATCGGTGGATTCTTTCAATGTCTATTTTCCTCTCTTGTTCAAGGATATCAGGGCAGTTTTCTCTGATGCCTTTTTATAATATGTTGTCTATGCTTGTTTTTTCCCCTTTGGCTTAGAATTTATTTTTATTTTCCTTAATATATGATAAAATATGTAATATAACAATATTAGAAATATACAATAAATTATAATAAGATTACCCAAGAGAAATAAATTTACATATCTTGTTCAAAAGTCTGTCTCATTCCTTCTCCCCTCCTTTTTATTCCTCCCCCTTACACAATAAGTCAGGTAATATAATATAATTTGTACATATATTATCATGTAACACATAATTCCCTGTTCATCTTGAGAAACAAACACCTACTGCTTATAGAAAAATTATAGAGGAAATAAAGTGAAGAATAATATATTTCAATCTGCATTCAGACTCTTCTCCTTCTTTGGTGATAGATTTCTTTCTTCATCATGAGTCTCTTGGAGTTGCTGAGATCTTTGCTTTGTTGATAATAGTTGTCATTCAGAATTGATCATCATACATTATTATCATTAGTACTGTTTGTAATATTCCCTTGGTTCTGCTTACTTCACTTTGCATCACTGCATGTGCCTTTCCATTATTTTTTTGATCATCTTGTTTGTGATTTCTTATGATATAATAGTATTCCATTATAATCATATACCACAGCTTGTTTAGCCATTCCCCAACTGATGTTTATCCCTTCCATTTCCAGTTCTTTCCCAACAAAAATAGAGCTCTTATAAATATTTTAGAATATATAGTATTTCCACCCCTTTTTTCTTGATCATCATAGAAAATAAGTCTAATAGTTGTATTCCTGGGTCAAAAGGTATTCACAATTTTTATAACTCTTTGAGTGTAATTCCAGATTGATCTACAAAATGTTTGGATCAGTTTGCAGTTCCACTAACAAAATATTAGTGTCCCTATTTTTCCACATCCCCACCAACATTTTTCATTTTGCCCTTTTTTATTTAAGCTAGTCTGGTAGGGATGAGATGATATCTCAGACTTATTTTGATTAGAATTTCTCTAATGAAGGCTCTTTTTTTTATTAGAACTATTCTGATGATTCTTAGATTATCTCTCTTTTGGATCTATTTTCCAGATCAGTTGTTTTCTCAGAGAGGTATTTCACATTTTCTTCTATTTCTTAATTCTTTTGATTTTGTGTTGTTTCCTAATGCCTTATGAAGTCATTAGCTTCCTTGAGGTTTTGTGTTTCCTTTTTTCATTTGATTTATTTTAGTCTTTATGGAGTTATTTTTCTTCAGTGGTTCTTTTTTTACTTAATGCATAGTAAATATTTTTCTATTTTTGAGCATTATTTTATGTATGCTTTTGCATTTTACATGTGTTTCTTATTCAATCTTTTTAAAAAAATCTGTCACCTTTTTGTTTTATGAGGTGTAATGCAAGGTGGCTAACAGAAACTTTAAGCTTCTGTAATTTCTAACAGTCACAAAAGTCAGTTAAACATCTTAGAATCTTGAGAAAGTCAGTTAGAACTTAAAGCTATAAATAGAGGTGAAGTTCCAACTGACGGGGCTTTTACCTTCTAGCTTTCACTGTGGCTAGAGGCTTTTGCTTTGGCCTTTTGGCTTTGGCCTAATTGCTTCAGCCTTGGCCTGTGCTTATTTTGTTTTTGGGAAATTTAGACCTATCTCATTTCTCTGGACCTCTCTCTGATCTCCCATCTCCATCCCTCCCCTTCCCTGATTTTCCTTTGGGTTCTGGTTGGAAGGGAGGGCTTGATGATTGAACATTATGGGTTTTAGTTTCTTTAGATAATTGGAGTATCCTCAAATAAGTTACCCCTAGATTTGATAAAGACTTTACTTAAAAGGCAGTCAAATCTTCCTGACTGGGAGAGCTGGTGTCTCTCTGTCTAAACCTCTCCGTGACCAATCCCCCACCATCACCCCTCTCCCTGGCAGCAGTTAGAAACCCTGAACCCCTCCCCTTCTGACTGACCCTGGTATTAATAAATCCCCTTGTTACCTATTCAAACCCTATGGTGAATCATTGTGCCAAAAATTAAGACAAAGTTTCAAGAGGAAGGAATCATTTTCTTTTATTTCTTGAGAAAACTCAGGCATCCATCTTGGCAGGAAGTACCTACCCAAGACTTCCTCCAGCCATCAGTTTGACTGGCAGGGAGGGGCCCTCTTGACTCCTCCCAAAAGAGACTGGAGAAACTAACAAGAGAAACCCTCCAGCCAAACCTAAACATTTCTTATTGGCCCTAGTTTCCTCCCTGTATTCTCTGTCTCAAGCCTCTGAGAATAAACCTGTTTGTGTTGCCCTCTCCTATATATCCCATTTCCTTTATCTCCTATATACCTTTCTCATACCTCATTCCTCCTCCAATCACTTTATAATCCCCAAACCCCCATTAACCTTCCTCACACCCAAATTGCATTTCATTTGACCCCACTCAGATCACCTTATTTATTTTTTTTATAACAGAGGATTGTTTAATTCAGGAAGATATGAGTTCAAATCCAGACTCAGATATTATATGTAAGACTCTTCTCAAATCACTTAATATTTGTTTGCCTCAGTTTCCTCAACTGCAAAATTGGGATAAGATCTTGGAGGGTTGCCGTGTTGATCAGATGAGATAGTATTTGTAAAGTGTTTTGCATGGTTGTTGGCACATAATAGATGCTATATAAATACTGCTTCCCTTCTTTTATTCACTCATTGGAACATTCATCAGTTGAATTTCCTCTTACCACCAAAGCAAGTTCTCCTTCCTTTTCAATCCTTCTTCCTTTTTCATTCCTTCCTTTCTCTTCTCCATCCATTTTCCTATAGATTCTCCTTTTCCAGAGACAACAACTCTCAACTTCCCCTAATTACTGTCTTTCAATTTGACCTAGGTACAACCCACGCTCCTCTTGCTCTGATAAAGACCTCATTTTTCAAATATGTAGAATACTGAGTCAAATTTATTAGAATGAGTCATCCCTCTATTCCCTTCCCTCACTTTCATGTACCCTCTCATTTTGTTATTCACCTGTAGGCAATATTCTGTCCATAATGTCTAGTTCCACCTCTTCACTGTTCACTCCATGTGTATCCTTAGAAAGTAGTCTTTCACTGATCTCTCTGCTGTTATTCTCTTACTGTTTTTGCCATTGGCTATTGCATTCTTTCTCTCACACACATACACATGCATCATACTTTGCTCTTGTCTGTGGTGTTTGAGAAGCAAATAATGTCTTCAGTTCTAGTTTTCATTCTAAAAAAGTTCCAAATGCCTCTTTATTATTGAACATCTATCTTTCCTCAGTTATGGTTAAATTCAAATTTTCAACCTGGGCTGCATCCTGAGCTTCATTGATCTTCAGAACATATTATTCTATTCCTTTATATGTTTTCTGATGGATGCAGAATCATCTTATGTTTAAATTTCCTTTCTCTTGAATTTGAAGATCTTCTCCTGATCACCTGCAGAATTTGTTTCTAAATTGAATTTTTAACTTTAACTGGAGTCTATAAGCTTGGGCCTTTTTTTGGAAGTAATTTATAAATTCTTTTAATTGATATTTCATTTTCTTCATTCAAAAGTTCAGAGTAATTCCCTTATATTATTTTACCGATTATTATGTTGAGGTAAACCAAACCTTAGGTTGTCTCAACACATTCTGCCTTCAAGATTAGTATGTTTTGCTATATTTTAATATTATTGTGAGTTTTTTCTCTTCTTTATTGTCTTTCATTTCTGTGTACTTGCATTCGTAACCTATAGGGTTGTTTTTTTAAAATTTGTTTGTTTGTTTGTTTGGCAAGACTAACCACTGAGGACTACAGTTTTCATTATTCTTCTGTGTAGACCATAAATTCTGCTCTCTTCATTCTCGTTTTTCTTTTGGACTACTCAGGAACAGCATGTTGCAGTTTTGTGTACTCTGAAATTCTACAGGGTCCTCCATCTTGTCAAATGTTGGACTCTTTTCCTTTGTTTTGCAGTATTTGTTAATAAATGCCTAAACTTGTTTACTAGATCTGGAGACCATATTTCCTTGCTGTTAAAGTTTTCCCTTTTAATTTTTCTACTTATGTTAAAAGTCTTTGAGTTTTCTCCTTCCTGAAGAATTCAATAATTTCAGTCTCTTTTTCTCCTTTATTTCCCCCTATTGCTCACTGTCTAACTCCCTCCCTTCTTATGGTGGTTTCCTTGGGGACTGAACCTCAAAGCATCTTAGCTCTCTCCCATTCTGGAAAAGCGAGAGTTCAACAGTCTAGGTCTCTAAAGCAGGTCTCTAGTCCCCAAGCAACTTTTAGGGGTATAGGACTGGCCCCAGAAGAATGATGAGTTCTTTCTTTAGGATTGGCATAGTCCTGTACAAGCACCTCCAAACATTTCCTCCATTCCTCAGTTCTCTGTAATTCAGAGCAGTGCTACATACTGGTACCACCTAAGCAAGGGGCCATCTCTATTATTCAGGTTTGATGTCTTTGGGTTTCTGTTGAGGGTGGAATGGGGCATGAGACTGAATTTTGTTTCAAGCTCTAAACTTGTATGCTGCTTCTTCCCTCAGTTTTTCTGCAGTGCAGAGATTTTTTGCAAAATAGAATCCTGCTTGGTGGTGACAGCCTGGAAGACTATTTTAGCATTGTCTGTCATAGGCTGACCAAACATCTCCAGTTTGGTTCTGAGATCTCTATGCTACTGAAGAGAGGGAGGGGAGAAAAGGGTGTGGAATTGGATTTTGTTGCAAGTCTGAAGAATTGAATCCTTGGGTTGGCTAGTGAGATAGCATGGGGAGTGAGGGAAAGGTGCTGAGTGAGTTCAAAATTGGCATTAGTTCATTTTTAATTAACTATTATAATTTTATAGACATATACACTGATTGAATTCTTGCAATTTTCATATTCCTTCTAAAATTCCTTGTTAAACAACCATATTAATATCTCTAGTTGTTATGCTTTTGTACTCTGTATCCCTCATTTGTCTTCTGGAAAGCCTGGTTTCTTTTCAAAGTAAATGTTTCTACATAAGGGCATTTCTGGACCCTCTATGATGATATTGCCTTCCCCTACAAAGGTTATTTTGTTTCTGCCTCCTTGTGTTGTCTCCCTGGCCAGATGCATCCCTTCTACTTGGCACTTAACTTGCACACAGTAGCTGTTTGATAAATACTCACCAATTGTTTCAATTAATTAATTAGTCAACTAATTTTTATTGATTTGCTGATGTGCTAGGTTGGTTTATTTTTGGTAAAAAGTTGTCATTTTTTAAAAGTAGTGTCATTGATGAGATTTTTATTCTTAATTCTTTTTTCAATGACTAATCAAGATTGAGATTTTGTCTTTGTAATATTAGTTCATTTAAAAAAAAAGACTTTCTTTTGGATTCTAGATGAGAACGGAGACAGGTGAAGTTGTTTTATCTTTGGTGTAAAATTCCTGTTTTGGAGAGGTTTGATAAATTGTGGGGAGTAGAGAAAATATTTAGTCTTCCACTTTGTCACGTGACCCAGAAGTCCCTTTGATTGATTTTTGATCCTCCTCTCCAGAGAAGCAATTCCAGATTTTCTCCTCTGTCCTTAAGCTTCCACTTCTTATGCCACCTTCCTTTCTCTCAGCAGGTGGACTCACTTGTACTTGACTCAGGATAAAGCATCCATTAAATCTCTCATCTCTCCTATGGTTTCATATACAGATTTAATGTCAGAAGGTAGCTTTACAGAGATCATTTACTCCAGAACTCTCTTTTTTCAAATTTAGAGGACCAGATTTATGTACTATTTGCTGAGACTGGTTCCTCACATCATATCCTTAATTCCAGTACTTTCCAGTAATTTCAATTTTGCTACTAAATCCTAATTTTCTCTTGCTCTCCTCTCTGTTTCCCTCGACATTACTTTTTTCTTGTTTTCTATCTTCCTGACCTACATTTTAGCTTCCTTTGCTGGTTTCTTCTCTCTTCATCTAGAAATGGATGATCTCCAAAACTCAATTCCAATCTAATAAAACCACTTTTTATTCACTGAGTCATAGTATTTAAAGTTAAGAAGAACAAGAGATCTGATCCAGGCTCCTAATTTTCCAGATGAGGTTGTTGAGGCCCAGTGAAATAAAATAATTTTTCTAAGATCTGTAACCATTTCTGCAAGTAGCAAGGATATGGGGTTCAGTCTTTGGAACCCCAAGAAACCAGAAGGCAGTTGGGGCCAGTTAGAACAGCACTATAAAAGTAAGTGAGCCCCAGGAAAACAACTCAGTCCGGAATTTGAGTCAAGTGTGGAGGGAGGTCTGGGTAGGACACTCCATTGAACCCTTGCTGATCCATATCAAGAGTATCATTGCCTATTCTACTGTGCCGATTCTAGCTGTGTATCAGTCAGTCCCCTTAATAGCCTATTCTCTGCTACTGATAAAAATATACCATCAACTGATTCCAAGATTTATATGATCAAATCAATACAGATGATCTACAATCAACTCTTGTTGTTATCTGGCTAAGCTTGTTCATCAATTTATTTAGTATAATACTAGAGACAGAAGTTAGGTATAGAGTGGAATTCTGAGAAGGGCCTATCCAAGACAGGGGAGGCCTTCTTCTGATTCATCTTGATAAGTTGATAGAGATTACATTATTCCTCTTACCTCATCCATCAAACCTTTATTCCATATACCTTCCCTGTTTGTACCTTTCCCTGATAAATTAAAGAAGTTACCTTTGTTGCTTCAAAGCCTTGGTTTATACAGTTGATTAGTTCTAACTTCATACATCCCTGAGTAGAATCCTTCATCATAACAAGGCTTGGCAGTTAGTGAGGGAATCTTGACTAGAGGGATTCCTGTAGATATGCACTTATTATCTCATCTGTGGACACCTGTTAGCCTGTAATATCCACTCAACTGGCAGAACTTCATCTCTTGCCATATCCATCTGTTTGAGAGACTTTTGATTTGATTTCCATTTGAGAGCCTTAGTATTTGAGCCTTTTTGTAAGGATCTTCTCAAACCAATCTCTTGGGGGAACTGGTAGCAACTGGTCCAATAGAATGCCCATCCCCCACTAGGTGGTCTTGTGTGGCTGTTTCCCAACTACAGCCAAGAAATCATCCTTACATTTTGGTGTGCCAGAGAGGAGTCAAACCTGGAATCTTCTGATATGCAGTCAACTTAGGATTTAGAACCTTATATAGTTTAGGTAGCCATTATTGTTAAAGAATCAAGGAAGAAGATGGGGTACTCCTTGGGGAGAATTGCTTTTATCATAATCAGCAGTACCCTGTTATTATACAGCTTGTGGAAAGGTCACACAGGTAGAAAGTAGCATGATTTCTCAATTCCTGTCTGTACTCTACCACCTCCACAGATTTGTTAAAATTATTCCCCATATCTGAAATATACTCCATCAACTGTTGAAATACCTTTTCCCCCAACAAGGCCTAATAATAACAGCTAGCACTAATATAATATATTCACATTTGCAAAGTACTTTACAAATGTCATCTTATTGGTTCTTCACAAAAACTCTGAAAGACAAGCCCTGATTAATTCCATTGTACACATCAGAAAATGGAGGCAAGTAGCAATTAAATGATTTGCCCAGGGTCACACAGGTAGTAAATGAACTGAGATTTTTCTCACTTGAAGTCCAGCCTTCTATCCAATGTGCCACCTAACCACATGTGTAAAGTACTCTGTATACAAAAAATAAGAAACAGTGTCTGCCCTCAGAAGGCAGATATATAAATTCATGTATTTATATGCATCTTTTTTAAAAATCATTTTATATCTCTATGCTACCAAGTATAGCTCTTCAGTGTCTGGCACTAACCAAAGTGAGTTAGCATGAAGGAAATTAAACAAACCAACATCTTAATCAATCCTGTTTAAAAATAAATCAATAAAAATCAATGGATGACTCTCCTCAACTTTGATTGTCACTCAGCCCAATTTGTTTTTACCAAGAATTCTTTACAAAGAATTTTTAAAGTCTTAAGGAGAAACTGTAAATTCTAATGAAAAGAAGTATTTTATAAATTCTCATAATTATAAAATAAAATTCTTATAGAAAAGAATAGAATTTATGAAATTATTACAAAGTAGTCTTACAGAATTACAAAGTAATTACAGAATTACATAAAAATGTCCTTTAAAAATTATCAAGTAATTCTTAATATTTAATCCTTTTTAAAAAAATTTCCCCACAATTTCCACAAGAATAAATCTGAGAGAAAAAAGCAAGATAAATCGTGACAAGTTCCTACCTCAGACTCAGATTGGGGGGATTTCAGAGTTCCGGTAACCTTTAACGGGAGATTTGTGTTTTGCTTTTGACGTCCCTGGGTCATATAATCAAAGGTGCTCAATTGCTTGCCCACTAGATGAGAGAAACAAAAAAAAGTATATAATTATTGTAACACATCCAAAGAGGAATGGAAATTATAGAGAAATAAGAAGTTTTATTATTAGCTTGAGATAGTCTTAGAAAGCAATCATGTGACTGTCAGCTCAAAGAATTATCATATGTACTCCCTGGTTGTTGGATTGTTTTTATTGTTGTTGTTTTAATCTTAGAGAAAAGACCAGGAATAATAGTGCATGTAATTTTGTGATTTTGTAATGGAGGAGGCTGAGTCTGATGGATCACTTGAGCTCAGGAGTATTGAGCTATTGTAATTCTAAAGCCAACTGGGTATTCACACTAATATAGTGAGCCCTTAAGAGTGAAAGTCAGTATGCTGCATAAAGTGGAATGAAATGGCTCATGTCAGAAACAAAACAAACTTTCCAAGTCAATTGGCAGTGGGATTGGGCCACTGAGAGGGCACTGTACTTCTAGCCTGGGTAAGAGAGGGAGACCCAATTTTGATAAAAGACAAGAAAAGAAAAAAATTAGATAAAAGACACTGATTATTATGCACAATCTAATCCACTCTAATTTATTTAATCCGATCCAATCTAATCCATCAAATTATCCCTGGGTAATTCGGAAAAAAATCTGTGACTGGATGTGTATTTTTCAAACAAAAGCAACAATAGTGATTTATTCAGCACAACACTCTCCACCATACACAGCTCATCAGTTTTGAATTTCTCCTTTCCTTAAGGTCAACAAGCATAAGAACCAGAATATTTATCCATATTTCTGGAAAATAAAAATGGCCTCTCTCTCTCTCTCTCTCTCTCTCTCTCTCTCTCTCTCTCTCTCTCTCTCTCACACACACACACACACACACACACACACACACACACACACACACACACACACAAAGCATTCTGAGACTTAAAGGGGTAATTGAAAGGAGAGATGACTTTATTATAAAGAATCAGTTGTACATCCAAGTTCACTGCTTACTAGTTGTATCTATGTATACTGAATAAAGAAATCCAATCACATTTGGTTAATCCAAGCAAAGAAAGTCTTAACTTTCACTTGAATTACCTTTCTTGAGCAAGACTCAGACTCTCAAAAACTCCATTCTTTCAAGTCTCTTTTGTAATTATTATTAAATTAATAAAACATATCTTGCATTCTTTCAACCATTCATTCTTCTGTCTTTGGTTTGCAGGAAACTCCTTCTACCAATTCAAGTTAGCAACTGTTTGGTTCAGAGTACTCAGGCATGGAAGGGTTAAGTGATTTATTCAGGCCCACCTCTGTCAGATGAGGGAACTAAGCTGAGGTCTTCTTGATTCTGAGGTCAGTTTTCTATCTGCCATCTCATACTGCCTCTCATTTTAATTATATATTAAATAAATAATTACATATCTTTATGGTACTTTGCATTATACAATCATATACTACTTGATTATTTCCCATTTACTCTGTAGATATCTTGCAAACACCTAATTATTTAAACCTTCTCCATTAGGATATGTTAGGACAGGTACCATTTATGTGTGTGTGTGTGTGTGTGTGTGTGTATTTGTCTTTATATCCACTGGCAAATGTTTGCTCATTGAATAATTCTCAAAATATCCCTGCAAGGTAGATAAATATATTATTTCTCTTTCCATGAAAATGAACTCTGAAATTCCTTCATCCTTCATAATAATTGATTATTCCATTACACCCCCCCCCTCTCTTCTGATTTTTCACAATCCTGTTTTTTGTCCTTACTTTGGCCTCAGGTCCAGCCACCTGAGAAGTAATTACCTAGGCCATGGCCTCTCTTCTAGCTTCATTGTTCTCTCTTTCCCTATTGTAAACCAATTCAACTCTATACTTTCCTTTTGAATCAGTTTTTCCTTTGTCCTATTGCTAATCACATACTGCCAAACCCCCAAGCCTGGATTACATCCATCATCCTTCTCTCCCACTCATGCACTGCAGAATGGAACTGGAGGAAATTACACAATCACTCTGATTGGGTCCATGACAAATTAACATTATCTAATCTCAACTAATTCTCACTGTAGTAAAAGGATCTTTTTTTCTCATAATTAGTTTTTTTCCCCTAAAAACATCTCCTAGGCAGCATTTGTTAACCATCTCTTTGTTACTGAAGTCTTTTATACTAAACCACCCTGGTGGCTGAGGACCTGCCATAAAGAAACCATTCATAATGTGAAAGTCATTTCCCCACTCTACATCTAACAGTTCCCTTAACATTGCCCATTTTCACTCCTTTATTTCAGTCTTATCATTCTATAGTAAAATGGCAACCTTCCTCCTCTTCTGTTCTATCACATAATCCTTACAATCATTCTCTCCTCCTTTCTTCTTTCTCTCTCTGTCTTTCTCCTGTCTCAAATCCTTTATCTTAATTTTTCTCTTCTTGTTCCTTGGTGATTACAAATAGCCCAAATCTCTCCTACCTTTCTAGTGTCTATCATCTCTTCGAACTATTGTCCTATATCTTTCTTTACACACAATCTAGAAATTTGATAATCTTTTCTAACTCATCCTTCTCAACATATCTGCTCCATTTAGTTGTTTCCCACCTTCTTCTCTTGGAAACGTTCTCCTCTGAGATTTTGTGACTGTCTACTTTTTTGGTTCTCTTCTTAATTTGTTTAAATACTCTGTCTCAGTATCTTCTGCTAGATTATCATTACTATCACATCCTCTAACTCAGTGGTTCCCAAACTTTTTTGGCCTACCGCCCCCTTTCGAGAAAAAAATATTACTTAGCCCGCTGGAAATTAATTTTTTTAATTTTAATTGCAATTAATAGGAAAGCTAAATGGACCTGTGGCCATCACCACTTCCCTGGATCACTGCAGCACCCACCAGGGGGTGGTAGCGCCCACTTTGGGAATCACTGCTCTAACTGTTCCCAAAGGCTCAATCCTAAGCACTCTCCTCTTCTTTCTCTACACTTTATCTCAGTAATCTCAATTCCTATAATTTTAATTATAATTTTGATGCTTTTGATTTCCATATTTGCTTGTATAGCCCTAACCTTTCTCTTGCTCTACTCATGTATCTATAACAGCATATTGAACTTCTTAGATCTAGAGGCAGCTGGTGACTTAGAGGATTGAGCTCTGGGCCGGGAGTCAAAAAGATATGAAGTCAAATCCAGTCTTAGACACTTACTAACCATGTGACCCTGGGAAAGTCACTAGCCTCTGATTGCCTCAGTTTCCTCAACTACAAAATGGGAATGACAATAACACCTATCTCCAACTGTTATTGTGAAGACCAAATGAGATGAAGCACTTAGTATCACCCCTAGCACGTTGTTGCTATTGAGTCATGTCTGACTCTTTGTGATCCCACTTTGGGGTTTTCTTGGCAAAGATCCTAGAGTGACTAGCCATTTCCTTCTCCAGTTCATTTTACAGATGAGGAACCTAGACAAATAGAGTTAAGTAACTTGCCCAGGGACACACTGCTAATTAAGTGTCTGAGGCCAGATTTGAACTCATGAAAAGGAATCTTCCTGATTCCAAGCCCAGTACTCTATCAACTGTCCCTAGCTTCCCCTGACACATAGTAGGTGTTAGAGAAATGCTAATTCCTCTTCCTCCCCACAATGTCTTATGAATACCTCAAACTCCATGTGTCTGAAACAAAATTCATTATCATTCTCCCTAATACTCTTCCAAGCTTCCCCATCTTTGTTAATTGTACCATCATCCCTCTAGACACCCAAGTTAACAACTTCAGTGTAGGCTTCTGTACTCATTTTATATCTAATGCTGCTAAATTTTGCCATTTCTACTTGATAACATTGTTTTGAAAGTGTCTCCTTCTTCCTCTCACATGATCACTTTCCTGGTTCAGGCCCTCATCACTTCTTGCCTTTATTACATCCTCTTCTCTCTTCTGACATTGCTACCACCTTAAGTTGGGTCCCATCTTCTCACACCCAGATTATTAATGGTTTTGTCTCCCTGCCTCAGAGTTATCCCCATTCTAATACACCCTCACCTCAGTTGTCAAATCCCTCTTCCTAAAACACGACTTTACCATATCACTCCTCTATTCAAAAAACTCCATTGGCTCCCTTTCACCTACAGAAGCAAATATAAAAACCTGTTTGCGTTTTAAAGCCCTTTAAAACCTGGCTCTTCCCTACCTTTCTAGTCTTCTTCATCTTTACTCTCTTCCACATATTCTATGATCCAGTGACAATGAATTCCTTGCTATTCCTTGGATATGTTACTCTCATTTCCCATCTTAATGTATTTTCATTGATTGGCCATGCCTGGAAATCTTTCCCACTTCATCTTTTCTTCCTGGCTTCCTTCAAGCCTCAGCTAAAATCCCACCTTCTGCAAGAAGCCATTCTTGAATACTTCTAATTGCTTGTACCTTGCTGCTGTTGATTATGTCCAATTTATCTTGTATATGTATCTTACTAGTAAATAGTTACTTGAATATTATCTCTCCTCTTGGATCAGAAGCTCCTTGAGAATAAGAGCTGATTTTTGTCTTTGTATCCATGGTACTTATTTGAGCATATTCCTTGGTACATAGTAGGTATTTAATAAATGCTTATTAACTTGACATTAATTTAACCATCACATTTGCTTCCAATTGTTGTCTTGATTATCACAATTAATCTTCATGCATCAAGACACTCCAAGTTCTAATTCTTCTCCCACAAAGCAATAAATTCCACTAACCTCCTATTTCATATAAGATCGATTAAAAATTTGAATTTGACATTTAAAGCTCTCAACATACTAGCCCTGATCTATCTTCCCATCCTTTTTATACATATTATAGTTTATACACATTGAATTACAGCCAAACTAGATTTTTTACTTTTCTTAAAATGGGGTATTTCATTCCCTATTTCTGTGTCTTTGCTCTGTGTCTGGAAGGTCCTCTACACTTTAGAATTCCTAAATCTCTCTCTCTCTCTCTCTCTCTCTCTCTCTCTCTCTCTCTCTCTCTCTCTCTCTCTCTCTCCCCCCTTTTCTTTCTTAAAAACTCTTACCTTTCACTTTAGAATGAATAATATGTATTGGTTCTAAGGCAGAAGAGTGGTAAGGGTTAGGCAAGGGAGGTTATGTGACTTGCCCAGGGTCGCACATCTTGAAAGTGTCTGAGGCCATATTCTAACCCAGGACCTCCTATTTCTAAGCCTGGCTCTCGAACTACTGAGTTACCCAGATGCTCCCTAGAATTCCCAGATTTCTGAAAGACTCATGTTAAGCAACAATTCTATATGAAGCCTTTCCAGGTGCTTTCTCCCTAAAACAATCTTGTATCTCTCTATATTCCTATTTAGGTACATATTGTTTCCCCTTTAGAGATTATGTCCTCTTCAATGGCAGAAAAAGTTTCATTTTGTATGTGTGTCTCGAGAGTGTAGCTCAATGTCCTGTATACAGTTGTGCTTAATAAGTGTTTATCAATTGTCACTTTGTAGAGGCAGAAAATGAGACTGAATTCTTTGCCCAAATTTAAGGGAAGATTTTCTTTCTACAAATCCATTGTTCTTTCCACTAAAACATAGATATACATTTTTTTCTTGTTCTATTTCTTCATAAATATATGCCATTTGCAGGCTTTTTTCCCTCATAATTTCACCACTTAGACTGTAAATTCCTCAGAGTCAGTAATCCGGTATCTAGATAACTGCCAATCTAAAAAAATACCAAATTTACAATTTTTAAATTTAAAGAATTGATAGAGAACTGATTAATTGATCATACCTTGAAACTTCATTGATTCAGAGGTTTGGGCAAGGGCATATTATATGCTAAGTTGTACAAAGAGGTGAGGCAAAATACTGTATCACAGATCTCTTAGATATTTTAATGTCATGAAGCAATACTTATCAGATCATAATGTAATAAAATAGTTATTAGTAAGAATACATGGAGAGGCAAACCAAAAACTAATTAGAAATTAAATAATATGATTCTCCAAAATAATTTAGTGAAAGAGCAAATCATAGAAACAATTAATAATTTCATTTAAAACAATGACAATGATGAGACTTCTTACCAAAACCTAAGGGATGCAGCCAAGCAGTTCTAAGGGGAAAATTTATATTACTGAGTGCATATGTTAACAAATTAGGGAGGGCAGAGATTAATGAATAGGGCATGCAACTTAAAAAACTAGAAAATGAACAAATTAAAAATCCCCAGATGAAAACTAAATTAGAAATACTAAAAATCAAAGCAGAAATTAATAAAATCAAAAGTAAAAGAACTATTGAATTAATAAATAAGAGTAAAAGCTAGTATTTTGAAAAAAACAGATAAAATAGACAAAGTACTGGTAAATCTAATAAAAAAAAGGAAAGAAAAAAAACCAAATTAACAGTATCAAAGATGAAAAGGGAGACCTCACCTCTAATAAAGAAGAAATTAAGACAATCATTAAAAACTATTTTGCCCAATTATATGGCAATAAATATAACAATCTAGGTGATGTGGATGAATATTTACAAAAATATAAATTGCCTAGATTAACAGCAGAAGAAATAGAATACTTAAATAATCCAATATCAGAAAAAGAAATTGAACAAGCCATCAAAGAACTCCCTAAGAAAAAATTCCCAGGGCCAGATGTATTCACAAGTGAATTCTATCAAACATTTAAAGAATAACTAATCCCATAATATACAAACTATTTGACATAATAAGCAAAGAAGTAGTTCTACCAAATTCCTTTTATGACACAAATATGGTACTGATTCCAAAGCCGGGTAGACCAAAAACAGAGAAAGAAAACTATAGACTAATCTCCCTAATGAACATAGATGCAAAAATCTTAAATAGAATATTAGCAAAGAGACTCTAGCAAGTAATTAAGAAGATCATCCACCACGATCAGGTGAGATTTATACCAGGAATGCAAGGATGGTTCAATATTAGAAAAACCATCCACATAATTGACTATATCAATAAGCTAACAAACAAAAATCACATTATTATCTCAATAGATGCTGGAAAAGCCTTTGACAAAATACAACACCCATTCCTATTGAAAACAGTAGTAAATATAGGAATAGAAGGACCTTTCCTAAAAATAATAAAGAGTATATATCTAAAACCATTAACAAGAACCATATGCAATAGACATAAATTAGAAGCCTTCCCAATAAGATCAGGAGTGAAACAAGGATGCCCACTATTGCCTCTATTATTCAACATTGTACTAGAAACACTAGCAGTAGCAATTAGAGAAGAAAAAGAAATTGAAGGTATTAAAATAGGCAATGAGGAGACTAAACTAAAGAGAGATATGATGGTTTACTTAAAAAATCATAGAGAATCAACTAAAAAGGTAGTAGAAATAATCAAAAACTTTAGCAAAGTTGCAGGTACAAAATAAATGCACATAAATCATCAGCATTTCTATATATTTCCAACACATCACAACAGCAAGAGTTAGAAAGAGAAACACCATTTAAAATCACCCTAGACAATATAAAATACTTAGGAATCTATCTACCAAAAACAAACACAGGAATTATACGAACACAACTACAAAACATTTTCCAAATAATTAAAACTAGATCTAAACAATTGGAAAAACATTTATTGCTCATGAGTAGGATGAGCTAACATAATAAAAATGACCATTCTGCCCATATTAATTTACTTATTTAGTGCCATACCTATCAAACTACCAAAAAACTTTTTTAGTCAATTAGAAAAAAACTATAACAAAGTTCATTTGGAAGAAGAAAAGATCAAGAATATCAAGGGAAATAATGAAAAAAAAATGTGAAGGAAGGTGGCCTAGCAGTACCGGATATTAAACTATACCAGTGATTTCCAAAGTGGGCATTACCACCCCCTGGTGAGTGCTGCAGTGATCCAGGGGAGAGGTGATGGTCACAGGTGCATTTATCTTTCCTATTATTGCTATTAAAATTTTTAAAAAATTAATTTCCAGAGGGCTAAGCAATATTTTTTTTTTCTGGAAAGGGGGCCGTAGGCCAAAAAAGTTTGGGAACCACTGAACTATACTCTAAAGCAGCGGTCATCAAAACAATATGGTACTGGCTAAGAGACAAAAGGGAGGATCAGTGGAATAGACTTTGGGTAAGTGATGTTAGTAAGACATTGTACGATAAACCCAAAGAGCCCAACTTTTGGGACAAAAATCCACTATTTAACAAAACTTGCTGGGAAAATTGGTAAACAATATGGGAGAGATTATGTTTAGCTCAATATCTCATACCCTACACCAAGATAAATTCAGAATGGGTGAATGACTTGAATATAAAGAAGGAAACTGTGAGTAAATTAAGTGAACACAGAATAGTATACTTGTTAGATCTATGGGATAGGAAATATTTTAAAACCAAGCAAGAGTTAGAAAAAATTACAAAATGTAAAATAAATAATTTTGATTATGTCAAATTAAAAAGGTTTTGTACAAACAAAAACAATGCACCCAAAATCAGAAGGGAAACATCAAACTGGGAAAAATCTTTATAACAAAAAACTCTGACAGAGGTCTAATTACTCAAATATACAATGAGCTAAATCAATTGTAAAAAAATCAACCCATTCCCCAATCGATAAATGGGCAAGGGACATGAATAGGCAATTTTCAGTTAAAGAAATAAAACTATCAATAAGCACATGAGAAAATGTTCTAAATCTTAATAACTAGAGAAATGCAAATCAAAATAACTCTGAGGTATCATCTCACACCTAGCAGATTGGCTAAAATGATAGCAGGGGAGAATAATAAATGTTGGAGGGGATGTGGCCAAATTGGGACATTAATGCATTGCTGATGGAGTTGTGAACTGATCCAAACATTCTGGTTGGCAATTTGGAACTATGCCCAAAGAGCTCTAAAAGATTGCCTGCCCTTTGATCCAGCCATACCATTGTTGGGCTTGTACCTCAAAGAGATCATAGATAAAAAGACTTGTACAAAAATATTTATAGCTGTGCTTTTTGTGGTGGCAAAAAACTGGAAAAAAAAGAGGGTGTGCCCCTCAATTTGGGAATTGCTAAAGAAATTGTGGTATATTCTGGTGATAGAATACTACTGTGCTCAAAGGATTAATAAACTGGAGGAATTCCATGTGAACTGGAATGAACTCAGGAATTGATGCAGAGTGAAAGGAGCAGAGCCAGAAGAACATTGTACACAGAGACTGACACACTGTGGTAAAATCGAATGTAATGGACTTCTGTACTAGCAGCAATGCAGTGATCCAGGACAATTCTAAGGAATTTATAGAAAAGAACACTACCACATTCAGAAGGAGAACTACAGGAGTGGAAACACAGAAGAAAAACAATTTTTTGAACACATGGGTTGATGAGGACATAATTTGGGATGTAGACTCGAAACAACCACACCAATGCAACTATCAATAATATGTAAATAGGTCTTGATAGATGACATGTTAAAACCAGTGGAAATGTATATTGGCTATGGGGGCGGGGTTTTGGGGGGTGAAGGGGAAAGTAAGAACATGAATCGTGTAACCATGGAAAATTTTTCTAAAAAATAAAAAAATTTTAAAAAGTAAAAAATAGAAAAAAAGAACCAATACTTTGAGGGACAGCTAAGTACACAATGAATAGAGTGCCGGGTCTGGAATCAAGAAGACCTGGTTTCAAAACTGATTTCCTAGCAGTGTAACTCTGGACAAGTCATTTAACTCTTTTTACCTAGCCGTTTTACTTCTGTCTTAGAAGTTATTCAGATAAAAAGTAAGGGTTTTAAAAAAAGCAATGCCTTAAGAGCTGTGTGTTGATCTAAGAAATTTCCTAGCATAATTAATGTTGAGAAGCAGAGCAGAGTAGAAAGACATTTGAAGAGAAATAGCCCAGAACTAGACACTTGTAAAGTGCAGCACTTTCCCTGGACTACAATGTTAAAGGATTCATGAGATCTACCCCCAGAGGAGGCTTTGGACATCAATTTGCCTATTTCTTCTCATGTTATAGATGGGAAGGTCATCCATTCACCAAAACATCATAGCTTTAAAGTTGGAGAAGATCTATCTGATCTCTCAGATCCCATAACCCAATATCTCCATTTGCCAGAGAGGGGAACTAAGGTGAGTCCCAGAGCTATTATTAACTGGCTTACCCCAGGTAGTATGTGTAATACTTTCTGGATTCTGCTGGGATTCAGACCTAGATCAATCCTTGAAATCTTGATTTCAAGTTCAGTGCTCTTTCTCCTATAATTAGATAACTCTCCTCAAAAGCTGCCTGACATCTGAGAACCTTTTTCATCAAAAGTTTTCAACTAGGTCTATTTTCTCTTTAGAGTGGAAATCCAGCTTGAATTTCATAATGATGTAAATAAGAGAGTAGAAATTCATTTTATAGGAAATTTTATGGTGTTATAATGTGCCTATGTTTCTATATTTATTTTCCTAAAATACATAAGTAGTGCTCTGTGTATAGGGGATGTAAATAGGAACAAACTGAAGTCAATTTAAGCCACATAATTGCCTTAATTTTTTCATCTCTTGGATTCCATAACTAAAGATTATGTTTCTTTGGCTAAACAAGAAAGAAGATGTATAATTCACCTATGATTAGATGTTGGACAATCAAATAGAAAAAAAAAAGAAAGACGACAGATAGACTGGCAAATTGGAGATAACCAAAGAACAAAGAGAGAAGCACACAGAATGCCATAGTGGAGACTGTAGCCATACTCCCATACCAAGGTTCAAAAGAGGTTATTATAAGATCAAAATATCAAATACTTAAAACAAGAACTTTGAACCTAGAACAAATACTTAAAACTCAGAAGACATCTAGAGACCAATCCCCTCATTTTATTGATGAGGAACTGGAGACCCAGAGATGCCCAATTACTTGCTTAAGGCTATAAAGGTCATTAATAACAGAATGAGGATTCAACCTCAAGTTCTTTGACTCCTTCTTTTCACTCCATCACACTTACTTTTCTGCTGCTTTTTATCTGGGAAGTGCTCCAAAGTATTGCAAAAGAAAAATAATGAGACAATAGTGGTAGTGATGGTTACAGCCAAACAAGTATAAAGTGTTCCATTCTTATTCCTAGCATAGTCCTTGGTGGGGAAAAAAACACACATCCCATTGCTCCTGGCATGTTGACCTGCTCTCCAGTGGTCCAAATGCTTTTGTAGTCAATTAGTTTAAAAGACATCCTTGAAAAGGATGCTCTAAAAACTGTGTTGAGCTTCAGACTAGTAAGAGCTTTAGAAATTCAAAGTACTGTATCATGATATCACAGGTTATGAATGATAACAAAAATATGCATTACTCTGTTCTACACAATGTCATATCTATCTGGATGCTCAATAAATATATATTGATTGGTTCTAACATTTTCCCATTGGAGACTCGTATCTGTGACATGATATAAAGGAAAGATTTTCACATTGATAGCCTCTAAATATTTGTTTTGACAGAATTATCCAGTAAAATCCAGTGAATAATAATTTCATTTTGTGCATTATAGAGACATGCCATAATGTAGCACTAATGAGAAGGCATGCTTGTGCTTACTTGGATTCTCATACTAACCCTAACCCCAATGGCCAGTGAAGGAGAAGTCTCTTGGAGAAAAATAAAATATTAAACTAGATTTGAAGCAAAAAAAAAGTAATGAAGCTAGCATTCCAAAGCATATTTTGAAAAAACAGAATCTGTAGATGTTTAAGCAAGAAGTAAATTAATACTTTCCAAGCATAGTTTAGATACACAGTACCCTAAGCTACACTAGCTAATTTATGCCCATCTGAATCTTTCAATTACATTCAGATAGGGCTTTGTTCCCAAGAGCAAAATGCTCAGATGGAAGAAATGCAATTTATCTCAATCCCTGTGAAACTATGGAGAGACTGAAACCACCTCTCCTCTCTCCCTCACCCCTTCAGAGTCACTTCCAAATGGAAACATTAGCAAAATGAAAAATTACATGTGAAGTAAGACTACAATTCCCTGAGCACAGCTACACATAAAATAACCTGTCTGAGAATTGAAATTCAAAGGAAATTTTATAGTATAGGGCTCAAATTAATTTCTAAAATGCTATCCTATTGCTTCTTCACTTCTATAAACCCAAATAGCCCTTCAAGATTCCTCCTAACTAAGCCTTGACTGCCTTGACTGATATTGCTTCATGTCGTTGATCCAATGGAAGGGACTCTGGCCCTGGCAACAAAAAACCTGGATTCCAATCCCTTCCCTGATACTTCTTGTTTGAACTAAGAGTTATTTAATTAACTGTCACTTAATCATCCTTGGACTCAGTGTCTTTATCTGTAAAAATGAAGAAGCAGCAGTAGATGGCTTCTGAGGTGCCTTCTAGCCCTAGGTCTCCGAGTCTTATTTCTCAGATGTTATGGTAAGTTCCTTGAGGGAAGAGACTCAGTTCTGGATTTCTATCATGTCCACTCTAGACCTCAGTAGTATGCTATGCAGTTAGAAGGTGCTCAGTAATAATGATTGTTAAGCATATTTTCTTTATGCTAGTTAAGCACTACAAGTGATATGCACAGTTTCCATTACAATAAGCAGAAGTATCAGGATCAGTCTGGAGATCCATAGAATTGTGATTTGATTTGACATCAGTAGCAGATGAAACAATGTTTTTTTTTATGATTCAATTATACAAATCAACATTTGTTAAATACTTACAATGTCCAAAGCATAATACTAGGTGCTTGGGGATTCTAAAATGAAAATTATAGGCTCCACAGATTCAAACAATGCAAACAAGACAAAATAAATAATTCTAACAAAAATTAAAATGAGTACACAGGAGAGATACAAGCAAAGGAAATGGAGATATCTAAAGAGGAGAAACTACTTTGGGCAATGGGAAGGCTTAGATAAATTAATGTTATGATATATAATAAAGAAGAGGAAGGAAAGCATAGTAGATAAGACAGCTGGCTTGCTTCAGTGTCAAGAAAGCTTCTGACACCTACTGACTGTGAACTTGGGGAGCCATTCAAATTCTCACTAGCCCAAGGATCTCTCTAAGACTCAAAATTGCAGAACAGGTGCCTCTCTATAATGGCAGAGGGATTTTTTAAAAATTAGGAGTTGCCTATACCAATGAAAATTACATGTCTAGGCCAAAAAATATAAGGACTGAAGGAAGTTAAGAAGTTCTACAGATATCTCTTCCTCCCTATATCACTACCCTGTTGTAGCAGAGGAACTTGTGTTGCTCTATGAAGTGACAAGCTATGTTGTACAGGGTTACTCAAGATATATGGGTCATAGTGGAAGGTTTTTTGTTTCTTTTACATTATAAGTATTTACTTTTACTTCAATAATTATCTCACATATGTTCTCTTTTCTCTTTTCCTTTTTAAATGTATTTATTACATTAAAATTCCTGGGTATCTCCCTCCCTCTATCCTTTTCTGCCCAAAGATGATCCACTTAAGAAGAAAATGGCAAACAATTCCAATATCTTTGCCAAGAAAACACCATGAAAAATATTAAAATGCTCACAGATTTCACATTCAAAAACCCTCAGGTTGCAAGTTGTCCAATATGTTCAATTAACATGAGCTTGGACAGACTTCAGGAGACAGAAGGGCCTCATTGTCTATGGCGCCTTTTATCAAGATATAATTTCCTTCCTTATCTCTTTTGATTAGATCAGTTTTTACTTTTGCTTTATCTGAGATCAAAATTGCAACACCTTTTTTTTTTTTTATTTCAGCTGAGACAATGAATTCTTCTCTAGCTCCTTACTTTTACTCTGTGTCTCTCTCCCTGCTTCAAATACATTCCTTCTAGGTAGCTTATTATAGGATACTAGTTTTTATTCTATTCTGCTATTCTCTTCCATTTTCATCCATGTGAGTTCATTCCATTCATATTCACAGTTATGATTACTAATTGTGTTTCCCTCTATCTTACTTTCTCCATTTCTTCTCTCTTAGTCTTTGCCTGTTAACAAATGTTTTGCTTCTGACCACTATCCTCCATCAATTTGCCCTCCTTTTTTTGTCAGTCTCTCGATTCTCTTATTTCTCCCTCTCTCTTACTTTCCTATAGAGCAGTGTTGGTGAAGTATTGGCACACATGCAGAGCCAGCTCTTGGGGAGCTGCTCTGTTCCCCCTCTTCCCAGTACCTGAGGACATTTTTTGCATTTTTTCTGTTCTCTCCACTTATTTGAAGATATCAGGGCAGTTTTCCCTGATGATTTCTTACAATTTGTCCAGGTTTTTTTTAATTAAGAATTTTGGGTATTCTGATGATTTTTAGATTACCTCTCCTCGTTCTATTTTCCAGGTCAGATATTTTTTCCAGGGAGGTATTTCCTGATGTCTTATGGACTCACTAACTTCCATTTGCTAAATTGTAGTTTTTAGAAAGTTGTTTTCTTTCCCCAAATTTTGTGTTTCCTTTTCCATTTGGATGATTTTACTCTAAGATGTTTTCTTTAGTAGTTTTTTTGGGGGGGCCTCCATTTCCATTTGTCCCATTCTAGACTGTAGGGGGTTGTGTTCTTCAGTTAATTTTTCCTAATCTATATATAAATTCACTTATTATTTGATTTTTTAAACTTCTTTTCAAGTTCTTACAGGGTTTCTTTTGGGGCTTGACATCCTTTCACATTTTCCTTTGAAGCTGCACATGTTTTCTTTTTGGCATTGTTGTCCTTTTCTGAGTTATATTTTTATTTTTTTCTGTCATCAAAGTAACTTTCTAAGGTCAGGTTTTTTCTTTGTCTTTTGCTCATTTTTCTAGGTTTTATTTTATTGTTGTTGTTGTTACCTTAACTAACTATTGAGTATCAGCTTTGCTTCTGGGGTAGAGGGAACACTGTTTCAAGCTAACAAAGTAGTCTTCTCTGGTACCTGGGGTAGACCTGGCTGTCTTTGAGTCTCACAATGTGTCTTTAAAGGAAGTGCCCCTGCTAGCTTGCTGTGGGGGTCTTGCACCTGTTTTGCTCAGCTAGATTCTTCTCCCTATGCTACCACTTTGCTGCCTCAGGCATATACTTAGGTTGGGCTGGTCCTCCATTATGTTACTTCATTGACTCTGACCAGGTAGAAATGTATGTGGTTAGTCTGAGTTTGACTGGTTCCCACAGATGCTACGCTCTCTGGATTAATCTCCCTTCTTACCACAATGAGATGTGTCCATTCTGCTTTCTGTTGCTTCAAGGTGATTTATTGTGTGTGTGTGTGTGTGTGTGTGTGTGTGTGTGTGTGTGTGTGTGTGTGTGTGTAGGGGAATTTGGGAGGGCAGATCATCCTTTACTTTGCCATATTAGCTCCTAGCATGCAACTTGACTGCATAAAATTTAAACTGCTATGCTTAATTTGAAGGTCCATCATAATTGAGACCAATCTACTTTTCCAATAAATGTTCATTGAGTCAACTATGTTCAAGGCAAGACATTTGATTCTGTGGCATCTAAAGGGAAGTGAAAGTCATGATTCTACTCCCAAGGAGCATGCTGTCTAATTGGAGATATGAAGCAAAGGGAAGAAAGGACAATTAACAATATATGACAGGATATATGATGAGTTAACAAATACTATAGGAATTCAGGAAAGGCTGTGACAAGTGCAATTCAAGTTGGGTCTTAAGGAATGGGTAAACTTTGAATAGTCATGATAATTGGGGAACATGTAACTTTTGTGTTTTTTTGGGAGACATGTAAGTTTTGATGCTGATATCTCCACTGCTCTGAGAAGTCCTAGATACCCAAGTCTGTAGTCTAGTTGCTGTTTCAGAGTGGATCCACCCTCAAACCAGAAATTTGTGGGAAGGTGAAAGAAGGGGCCAATTGGATGGCCTGTGTTCTATGAGGAGGAAGAGGAGAAAAGAACATGTCCCCTGAAATTAGTGCAAACTCCTGGTCACTTGGTGATAGTTGTAGCTCTGATGTGCAGGATGTTTTTTGTGGGGGTAAGAAATTGGAGATAGGAAGACCAGTTAGTAATGTGTTTCAGTAGTTTAGGCATGAAATGATAAAGACCTGATTCAGTGTCTTATACATGGAAATGTTAAGGCAATCATGGAGGCTATGCACAGCAAATTAAAACTAGAAGAGGGAGGAGGGAGTTAGAGAAGATGTATTTAAGTGTAATACTGAAGTTTTGATCCTGGATAGCTAGAAGAATTGCTCCTTCTATGCTGTCTATATTTATGCTCAAGTTTCTTCATTCTCTGACCACCACCACTGCAACAACAATGACACTTTGTTGGCCCGAGAAGGTTTTCAGATGATACTAGAAACAAATGTCCAAGTCTTCTGCCTCTACTTCCTTCCCTTCCCCTTATTCCTCTTTTATTTTTGGAACCCAACCTCCTGCCTATCTCCACTTGGATAAAACTATTCTCTCTAAGGTTATCCAAGATCTCTTAACTGTCAAATCCAGTGACTTTTTCTCTTAAGCCTAATCCCCTTTGGTTTGTCTATAACTTATAAAAGTAATGGCCATACCTCCTTATAGAACCAGATTCTCATGGGTAGAAGGGACCTCTGAGGCCATCTGATCCAACTTTTAACTAAAGAAGAATCTCCTCAACACTGCTCTTAATATGGCTTAAATTCTGGGGCTTCTCAGCTTTCCTTAACAATCTCAAATGAGGAAGAAACCTTATCATCATCACCACCACCACCACCACTAGCATTTAGTTCTCGAAAGCATTACATACATATACATTTTTTCTAGAAAGATATGATCTTTCAAATCTACTATTCCTTATCTCTACACAAATGGCCACTATCCTAGTTTAGGTATTCACCACCTCACATTTGGATTTTTATAATAGTTTACTTTTTCAACCCTTACCTTCCTTCTAAGAATGAATACCAAGAACTGGTTGTAAGGTAGGAGAGTAGTAAGGACTAGGGAATTGGGTTTAAGTGACTTGTACAAGGTCAAACAGTTAGAAAGTGTCTGATATCATATTTGAACTCAGTACCTCCCATCTCTAGGCCTGATTCTTTATCTACTGAGCCACCTAGTTGCCCCTTAAAAGTTTCTCAATAGATCTTCCTGCTAATAAGTCTTTCCCCTCTCCAATCCATTCTATACATGAATTCTAAAACAATCTTATGAAGGTGCCAGTCCAACCATATAATTACCCTGTTTTAAAAATGGTACTGATTCCCTTTTACCTCTAGGAGAAAATACAAATATCTTGTCTTTGTATGAAGGTGCCATATCCTCTAAGAAATCTCTCCAATTTTTAGTGTTCTCTTCCTTCTCATAAATCTTTGTGATTTGCTTATCTGTATACATTTTGTATCTCCCCATCCCCATTACTCTACTACCCTTAAATGTAAGTTTCATGAGGCCTGGGGTTTTTCAATTTTCATTTTAGCATTCCCAGCAACTAGTACATAGTACCCATTCAATAAAAAATTGGCTGAATTGAATTGAGAACTTTAGCAAATCACACTTTAGGCTACCACCTCCCCAACTCTCATTCACAAGCTGGGTGACAATGAACCCATTCAAGCAAATCTGCCAATGCACACCTTTAAAACTGTTACTCATGAACTCCTCACCCCCATACACACACACTGGGACATTAAGCTTGAATTGTCACCTAGATGAAAAATTATCTTGAAACAAAAGCATCTACTGCAATGGCATAGCAAGAACTAGTAATGACGCATTCCCACTCTGCCTTAAACCTGAACTACCCTCTCCATAAATGCACATGTCATCAATTGAAAGAGTAGGTACATACATAGAGAAGCACACTTGTAAGGAACTCCCAAGGCCAAAACAAATCATACTTCCAGCACTGCGGGGTCCTTGCATCTTTTTTTTTTTTTTAATGGTGTGCCCATGTCACTCCCTTTGAGCACAGTCTCTTTGCTCGTTTCTCTGGTCATGCTCTCTGCTGGATGCAGTCTTCTAGTGGGTGAGTTGCTTCAGTGTAGATGCTCTCACAGGAAGTGTAGGCAAGAGAAATCCCACAAGACTTCTCCCCTCTCTCAACTATTACAGTCTGGAAGAATCATAGAGGGAAAAAAGGCAAAGAGCAATCGCTCTCAAGGCCTTGGTTCTTCCATCATACCTGGCTTTCTTTTTTACTGACAGAGTTGATTTCTCAGAAAGGATCTGTCAAGCTGACTAGCTTGCTTGTTAAAAGCTCACTAAGGGTGTGGCCACTGGCAAGCTGATCTGTTTCCATTAAGATGATGGAGGAATTTTCTCATACTTATTAAAGATAGAATGAAGTAAAAACAGTCCTTTACACTTCTTTTATAAGTTGAGACTGAGCCACTGACACTTTCATAACCTTTAGAGTGAATAGCCCATTCAGGGTGTGAGATGCTTAAGGTCTCAGCCTCATATGAGGTACAAAAAGATCCACTCAGAATTTTAAAAGGGACACCCTAGGGGACAGCTGGGTAGCTCAGTGGGTTGAGAGGCAGGCCTAGAGATGGGAGGTCCTAGGTTCAAATCTGACCTCAAACTTCCTTCCTAGCTGTGTGACCCTGGGCAAATCACTTAACCCCCATTGCCTAACCCTTGCCACTCTTCTTCCTTGGAGCCAATACACAGTATTAACTCCAACATGGATGGTAGGGTTTTTTTGTTTTTTTTAAAAGGGACACCCTGGATAAGGAGAAAACATAACAGCAGGAAATCATGAAGGGCCAAATATCTGCAACCCACTGTCAAAGTTATCTTCCTTTATATACTGTAATTGCATTAAGTAGGCTGGGCAGATTAATTTAATATGCATCTATCAAGGCAGTTAGGTGGCTCAGTGGATAGAGAGCCTGATCTAGAGTTGAGAGGTCCTGTGTTCAAATCTAGCTTCAAACATTTTTCTAGCTATAAGACCCTAGATAAATCACTTAACTCCAATTTCCCAGCTCTTACTGTTCTTCTTTGGAACAGATACTTAATATCAATTCTAAGACAGAAAGTAAAGATAAAAAACAACAACAACAAAGAATATACTATGTTCCAGGTACTATATACTAGGTACTAGGGATACAGTGTCAAAAATAAAAGACTTCTTTCCCTTAATGTCTTTAGTTATATTTGATTAGAGTTATATTTATATTATAGTTATGATACATAACATATATTATTATATTTGGGGAAGGGGGCTATGCATCATGAACATGGTTAAGTAAATATAAAATATATACAATCTAAATACAAAATCATTTTTAGGGAAGCAAATATACTAGCAATTGGAAATATTAAAAGGTGCTTCATGTAGTAGATGGCACTTGAACAGAGACTTTGAAGAAGGTAGGAATTCTGTGAGGTAGTGGTTAGGAAGGAATCGATGCCGTGCATTTTGAATTCATGAATGTAGTTACATAGTACATAGGAATTTCTTTCCCTTCTAGATATCTATTCAAAAACTTTATGAAGGTCATCTATGTAAGAATTGAGGGTATCCCCAATGAGAGTGTTGACAAGAAACAAGTAGGCATTTATTTGCAAGCAATATTCTACAATGGATCACCATCACACAATTTACTAAAAGATATAGAGGATATAAGATCCCATTGTGGGTTTTTTTTCATAATTATAAAAAAGTATTTGATAACACCTTGCTTTATAGACTCACAAGATATCTCACATCATAAACCGAGATCATTTATGGTGTAACAAGAGAAATAACACTGTCCAACAAATTGATAATATGGTATAATATATAAACACCATATCATATTGAAAACCATATAAATACAATAATTAACATATAACACATATGTATCATATATAAGCTCACTGTATAAATCTGAGGTGTTATTTTAGTTTAACTTCTATTCACAGACAGATATACTTGGGAACCTAAAGTGGTAAAATCAGCCCAGGAAAACAAACCTCTTTGATGCAGAGATGCATTTACCCACATTAGCTGTTTATATATAAGCAGATAGGTAGGATATTGAACAGTGCAAGACTTGGAATCAGGAAGACTTGAATTCACACTCTGCTTTATTATCTGTGTGACCCTGGAAAAGTCACTTAAGCTATGTTTGCTTCAGTTTCCTCATCTGTAAAAATGAAGATAATAATAGCATCCTCCTCCCAGGGCTGTTGTAAGAATCGAATAAGATAATATATGTAAAATGTCTTTGCAAAACATATATGTATGCATATATATGTACATGTATATATACGATGTACACAAAATAGTATACATTAAATATCTCCACAATATTAATATATTTCCACAATAGTATAGACTATATGTGTATGTATTTCTATTATACATTTACAGAATTTCTAAATATTTAGTTTGCCTCAGTTTCCTCATCTGTAAAACTGGAGATAATAATAGCTCCTTTCTTCCAAGTTTGTAGTAACAATGAGAAGAGATAATGTTTGTAAAGTGTCTTTGAAAAGCACATATGTATATACATGGATTTGTATGTATAATATATAATAATACATATTACACATATACACTGTATATCCATACACACATAGATGGTGTACATTAAATATCTCCACAATAATGTGTACCGTCTATGTATATATTTGTTTACGTCTTTACCTCTATTTCTAGTTATGTATTTCTATATATTTCTATTCATGTATTGGATCCACATGTTTGGGTACACCTGTGGGAAAGAAGATGAATATTTAATATTGTTTAAATAGGGCAGGGATAGCAGCAGAGCAGCCCAATCCTGATGTCACCTTTCGTTTAAGAAAATACGTACATAGGTAGAGGTGAAACAGTAGTAAGTGTCCAAGGAGCAAGAGGCTCACGAAATTCAGCAGCAATGTGATCATGGCTAGGGTCAGGAGCACAATGGGAGACGTGGTCACTGGAATCAAAGGAAGGAATGACAGCCATACGTTGGAAGGATAATCTAATAAGGCAAGTGAGAAGATCAAATTCATCTCATTAGAAGTCAAACCACATTGCATACAATTTCTTTTTTTTCCTTTTAAACCCTCACCTTCCATCTTAGAATCAATACTGTGAATTGGTTCCAAGGCAGAAGAGCAGTAAGGGTTAGGGAATAGGGGTTAAGTGACTTGTTCAGGGTCACACAGCTAGGAAGTGTCTGAGTCCACATTTGAACCCAGGACCTTCTGTCTCTAGGCCTGGCTCTCAATCCACTGAGCCACTTAGCCACTGACACAATTTCTAGTAAAGAGTCAAAGACCACTGAATCCATCCTCTTTGGGAGTGAGATTTACCTCCCTCTACTTCTCCCTTTCTGAAAATGTTATGCTCAAACAGAAATCTTAGCGGTTCTCCCCACTCCATTCTAGCCCAAATCTTAATTAGTTGGTTATATTTGCAGACTTTTTACATACCTAAAATATGAAGATTCTTGAAATCCTGCCTATTTCAGAAATCTTTCACAGATGGCTTAACAACACTGAAAGTAACTAACATTTGTCTAGTGCCTAAAGGTTTGCAAAGTGGTGTGAAAGTGAAGTCATGGCTTCTTCCTGACCTGTCTTGTTTTCCTGGAGGACCACCTAGCATCTTCTTGCTTACCCTACTTTTAAGGGGATATAATATCAGACTATCTAATTTATCTACTATTGTGTCTGCTTCCAGTTTCTCTGCAGGCTATTTGGGGGGGGGGGTTGTTTTTGTTTTTTAAAATCCTTATCTTCTGTCTTAGAATTAATACAGTGGGGAGCAGCTGGGTAACTCAGTGGATTGAGAGTCAGACACAGAGATGGGAGGTCCTGGGTTCAAATTTGACTTTAGACACTTCCGAGCTGTGTGATTCTGAGCAAGTCACTTAACCTATATTGCCTTACTAACTTACTTACTACTTTTCTGCCTTAGAACCAATACACAGTGTTGAATCTAAGACAGAAGGTAAGAGTTTAAAAAAATAAAAAAGAATTAATACAGCGTATTGATTCCAAGGCAGAAGAGTAGTAAGGGCTCAGCAATGGGGGTTAAGTGACTTACCCTTCACACAGCTAGGAAGTGTCTGAAGCAAGATTTTAACCCAGAACTTCTTGTTTCTAGGACTGGCTCTCAAGTGACTGAGTCACCTAACTATCCTTTGCAGGCTTTTTGTTAGCCAATACTGCCTTAGCTTAGACTATGTCTGGATTGCAGGGGTGTTATCTGTACTCTACCTCATACAGTGCCCATATGAATAGGTGGTTAAAAAATTATTTTCAAGTGATGATGTTGATTATTTGTTGATGTTTAAGAAAAAAGTACCATGAGGAATGTTAGAGGTATGTATGGGTCAGTATTTAGCTTCAAATATTTGAACTGAGGTTCTGATACAAATCATAAGGAAAAGAATATTCAAGCATAAGTTATAGTCTTTGATAAATAAATTTTTAAAACTCTTAGTAAAGCATTTTATCTTAGCATGGCTTTCAAAAGTTAATACTTGGGGTGGGGAGGGGGGCACAGCTGGGTGGTTCAGTGGATAGAGAGCCAGGTGTAGAATAATGGGAGGTCCTGGGTTCAAATGTGACCTCAAACATTTCCTAGCTGTGCAACTTTGGGCAAGTCACTTAACCCCCATTGCCTAACTCTTACCACTCTTCTGTCTTGTTGCTATCTATTCCAAGATAGAAGGTAAGGGTTAAAAAGGAAAAAAAGCTAGCACCTTCTGTGTTCACATTGCCTTTGCCTACTTTGTACATAGCATGTCTATAACTAATTAAATGTTGTCTTCCTTATTAGAATGTCAGCTTCTTGAGGGCAGGGAACATGTTTTTGCCTTTCTTTGCTTCCCCAGCATTTAACACAGTCCCTAAAACATTCTACTTAATTTAACAGTGTTTAATGCTTCTTGACTGAGTAATTGAAGTCAATAAATAATTTGGCACTAGACCTGTATCTACATGAAAAATGCCAGCCTATATCAGACTCCATTGCAGACTCAAATATAACCATACCAGACTCCAATAAACATGTTTTGTTTTGCTTTTTTAAGAACATCAAATACACTAAACTTAGTAAATAGTGAAACTGCAGGCCTAGATCCCTAAAGAAAAAAAAATTTATACTATATACAGCAAGGAAATGCTGGATTCCCATAAATTGCCTGCCACAGAAGTTATTAACCTGAGATCTGTGAATGTGTTTTTAAAAACATTTTTGGTGACTGCATTTAAGGCTTCCTATTCGTGTGTGTGTGTGTGTGTGTGTGTGTGTGTGTGTGTGTGTGTGTTGCATTTAAAAGTATGATGCTGAGAAAAGGTCCATAGGATTAACTAGATCCAAACAAGGTCAGGAGCCTTTTGTCTATCAGATCTATAGGTCTTAAAGGCAGAGAGCCAGAACTCTATTAAATAGTGAGAGGATGGGAAATCTCCATTTTCTCTTAAAATACTGTTTAGGGGACATGCTTGGTGAAATAGCACAAAATGAGGATGTGCTTTGCAAAGTGTTAATTCAGGGTTTAATGAAATAGTAACATGCTTCACTGATCATGATGGCCTCAGACAGCTTATGTTCAATGCCAACCAACCGGGAACTTGTTTTAATGAAGGGCACTGACTTCCTCGAATTTGGGGTGTGAATTACATATTTGGTTATAGTATTCTGTTTTCTGGGTGATACAAAAAAATTTTGATTCTTTTTTTTATTTCTATCTTTTTAAGTGTAAAAAGAAGCAATGTCCTGGGAAAAGGCTCAGAGAGTTCCAGAAAAAAAAAAAGTCAAGAAAGTTAACTAGAGAAGCCTCACTTGGGGAGGTGGCAGTGGCAACCCTTGAGACATGAAGAGTTAACACTCTACTCTGGGTAGGGAGGGCCTGGTCAGGAATGAAAAGATAAAAGGGAAAAAACCTCACAGGGTGAGAAGTTACTATAAACTTTTTGAGCCTCAGTTTCCTCATATGTAAAATGTCAATCACATTATCTGACTCAGTGTTATCTCAAAGACTGAGATAATGTATATAAAGCACTTTGAACTGTATTATAGGAAAGTGAAATTACTATTAGTCAAATTAATAAAATTGCAGCAACAGTTTGACAACCAACATCTTCCCATAGAAGTCCATACATTATCAAACCCCACCACATCATATATTTGTTGTTTCCCCCATAGCACCTTTCCCAGTTGCTAGATAGAGGATCAGAAGTCTATAGCTGGGGGCAGCTAGTTGGCTCTGTGGATTGAGAGCCAGACCTAGAGACAGGAGGTCCTGGTTCAAATCTGGCCTCAGACAGTTCCAACTGTGTGACCATAGGCAAGTCACTTAACCCCCATTGCCTAGCCATTACCACTCTTCTGCCTTGGAAACAAAACACAGAACTGACTCTAAAACAGAAGTAGGGTGTATTTTTTTAAGTCTATAGCTGGAAGGGACTTTATAGGTCATCAAATTCAACTTCTTTTTTTTCAAGTGAAGAAATGAAGGCATAGAGGATTTTAAAGTGACTTGCAGCCCATGGTCACATAGATAGATAGTAAGTAGCAAAGCCTAGATTGTTGGATTTCAGTAGAGTGGAATCATCGAATTGATTGTAAAGCTTTAACTAGAATTTTTTGTAACCAGGGGAAGTTGTACCTAGAGCAACTGCAAGAAACAGAGCCTCATGTTGGTGGTGGGTTTCGATAGTAACTCAGACATTCATAGAAGGTCATATATAGGATGAGAATGGTTGGGTAGGGCAATGGAAGAGTCCTCCCTTGCCTACCATCTGACAACTTTCAATTTGAATTATTTTTGCTAATTATGTGACAAACTCTTTGTTTCTACTCTGCCAAAAGACTGAAATTATTATCAGTTCTTTTAAATGTAGCGTCTTGGGACAAAGGCCTGTTGTCCCACCTTAGTTATATCTCAAATTGGTATTACTTTGGTAGGAGAGAGGCATATGGGGCGTTCAGGGTGGGACCATCACCTCTGATGTGAGGGCTTGCTGAATTGGTATTACTAGAAATTATCTGATATCAACTTTCTCTTTTATCCTTTTTTTAATTGTATCAATTTTTGCTTCCTTCTTTACAACTGCCCTATAATAAATAAGATAACACTTTTTGAAGACATTTAAATTGTAACACCCTCCTCCTCTAATAAGGAGTAGTAGGGTACCTCCTTTTGAAGGTAGATAAATTATTGAACCACATAGAAAGGTGAGGAGAAATGTCCTTAAATTATAGTCAGACATGTTAATTGTGTGCCCTCGGATTTTTTTGTTTGTTTGTTTATTTGTTTTGGTGATCATTGGCTGTTCTACTTGGCCAACCATATTCTTTAAAAAATAATAACAAAGTTCTTCATAAAGGCCCTCAAATAGCTGTCAGATGATAGTTTGATGTATTCCAATCAACAAAGAAATGGCAGACCTCCCATCTGGAATTTATCAAACATTGAATGGAAAATGAGAATGTGTGGGTGGTCAGTACTCTGCTTCAGAAATGAACTTAGCACTTGAGGGTCAGCCTCCAGGGTCAAAGGATCATGATGATGGGTGTTTACACAACAGCAGTCAAGGAGACTGGATAAAGGAGCAGAGTAGGAGAGAAAGCCTGCACCTCAGTGTCTTCAGGCTTCTTGTGTGCTCCTGGTTTTCTGCCCTGATCCTCAGGCAACTGGGGAGATTATCTCCAAATACAGAGCCTGTAGATTTGTAGTTGATAATATATTTATTAGGATACTTAATGAAGCAACAATCTGTTCTTTAAGCATGGACAGGTAGATGTTGCTTATATTCAAGATTTAGTTTTGTCTCAGGGACTGGCTCCATTTGGTACCATGATCCTTAGGGAAAGCATTTGGGCCTGTACCTGTGATTTTACAGGTAAGGGAAACTCCCAAGAAAGAAAACTCATTATCAAACCAGGTTGCCATCTCCTCTATAATTTCTAGTGTTAGAGAGCTACCGAGATTATTAAGAGATTAAGTGCCTTATTCAAGGTCACACAACTTGGATGTGTCAGGCACAGACAGAGATTAATTAATGCTTCTTCATTGTGCTCTTCTTCAAGTGCTAAGTTCATTTCTGAAGCAGAAGAGTTGTCAAGAGTTGGGGCCCGAACTTAAGCCTTCATGACTCTAAAGCCAACTAGCTATTGACTATACCACATTTCTTTTCTGTTCCTTAGCAGTAGCCAATAACCTGTTGTGAGCTGGAGGGAAAATGGAATTTCCAGGGGACATTCATAGCATTTTAGTTAGATGAAATCTCAGAGGTCCCCTTCTTCAATCTTGTGCCTGAATTGGAATTCTCTCTATAAAACCTGACAACTCCCAGTGAGTACCCTGAACTTCATTTAGGTCTCTTGTTTTTCTGAAAGTCTTTCCTGATCCTTTTTAATCCCTTCTGTTTGTTAGTTATTTCTTTGTTATTTTGTATGTAGTCTGCTCTGTATATATTCGTTTGTATGTTGTTTTCTCCTTTAGAGTGTAAGCTCCTTGAGGGCAGAAACTGTCTTTCACTCCTCTTTATCATCCCAGGATTTAGCACAATGTCTAATAATAAATGTTTACTGAACAAATGGATTTATCCTGTATATTGCCAGCATTGTAAATATTCATCTGCATGTTCTCTCTCCCCCATTAGGATGTAAGCTCCCTGAGAGCAAGGACTCTCTTTTCTCCCTTTCTGTATTCCCAGTGTTTAGCACCAGGAGGTGCTTAATAAAAGTGTATTGATTGACTGATGATTAAAAACCTCAAGTAATAGGGAGTCCACTGTTTCCTGGGGCAGCACATTCAACTTATGGCTAATTCTAGTATCCCTTTGTCAAACTAAAATCAAAATCTCTACAATTTAAGGCATCACAAGATGGTAGGATTTAGATATAGTTTGAAAGAACTGTAGGGATCAACTAGTCCAGCCCATCCTTTGTCAAATGAAGTGAGGTTTGGTGAGGTGGAGGGATTTGCTTAAGCTTAAATAAGTAGTAAGTGTCCTGAAGAGAATTTTGCAATCCACCCTCTTTGACTCCATATATAGTGCTCTTTTCACTGAACACTCTATTTGCTTCCTACCCCTTGCTCCTAGCTCTGCCCTCTGGAGTCACCCAGAAGAAGTCTAATCTTTTTTCCTCCTGAGAGCCCTTTAAATACTTGAAAGCAGCTATCAAGTCTTCTATGTCCAGTTTCTTCTAAATTGGTGGAAGTTTCCTCAAGTCAGTTTCTTTAAAGTTCTATCTGTAATATAATAATGTAGGAAACCACCAACATAGATGTGGTGACCTGCTTTAGAGTAGAAACCATGCCTTCTACTTCGTGTAGCCCCATCCTCATCAGTGTAAACAGTGCCTTGAATCAAGCAGGCACTCTTGGAGCATTTTTTGATCAACATAGCATAGCCCAAGATACTTCTGTCTGTGTGAGAACAGAGAAACATTTTTAGCAGGATAGCTCCCACAAAAATGTCAAAAGAAACTGCAATAAGCAAAATTTTTCAAAGTGCTCCCCTCATGAGGAAGTGGTTTAATTAATATAACAACTGTCAGAAGAAAAACAACTGCTTGATCACAAGGGTCAATGGGAATGTGATTGGGGTTGTAGACTCTAAGCAATCACCCTAATGCAAATATTAATAATATGGAAATAGGTCTTGATCACATGTAAAACCCAGTGGAATTGCTCGTTGGCAATGGGAGGGGGATAGGAAGAGGGGAAGGAAAGAACATGAATCATGTAACCATGGAAAAATATTCAAAATTAATTAAATGAAAATTTTCAAATACAAAAAGACAAACTGTCAATAGAAACAGATTTTAAAATGAAGTGGGATGGGAAAAGAGTCACTTAAATTCACTGTTGGTGGGGCTGTGAATTGGTTCAACTGTTCTGGAATTAGACCAGGAAAGTTACTAAATTGTTCATGGGGATTCCACCACTGGGACTATGTAAAACAAAACAAAAACAAAACTAAAAAAGCCCCACAAATAACACTATTTGTGTTAAGGGGGAAAAATGAGACAAAATGTGTCAAATAACTAGGCAATGGCAAAATAAATTATAACATATGAACATAATGGAATTGGACATGCGTATGTCTTTCTTTTTCTTTTCTTTTTCCTTTTTTGGAGGGTGAAGAGTAGAGAAAGATCAGATTCATAATTTCATTGCTATAGGAAAATTTCCTCTATGAGGAAATTCAATTAGTGCAGATCAATAGTTGTCCTGCTATGTACTTTTAGAGAGTTTTCTGGGGCACCAAGTGACTTATCCAAGGTCACACAGTCAGCATGGGTCAGAGGCAGGACTTGAACTTGGGTATTCTTGACTCCAAGGCCAACTTTCTATCCATCAAGTTATATTGTCTCAGATGAGGGCTGTGGAATATTACTGTGTTACAAAGGAATGACAATTATAAATTCCAAGAAACGTGGGAAGACTCACATGAAGAGATACAGAATAAAGTGATACAAGGTGATGCAACCACTGGCTCTTTAGCAAAGCCAAAAGAATAATAAACATGATAACTATAACAATGGAAATGATGTCAACATTGAGAAGCAATGTTGTATGTGTGGCTGTAAAGGTGATGCTTTCTAAACAGGCTAGAAATTTTGTTGGAAATTTGTTTCTTAAGTAAAAACAATGCATTAGGGGGCTGCTAAGTGGCTCAATGGATTGAGAGCCAGGTCCAGGGACAGGAGAACCTGGGTTCAAATCTGACTTCAGATACTTCCTAGTTGTGTGATCCTGGACAAGTCACTTAACCCCCGTTATTTAGCCCTTATTCCTCTTCTGCTTTGGAACCAAAACATAATATTGATTCTAAGGCAAAAAGGGTAAAAAAATGCAACAACCAAATGGGGTAAAATGGAAAAGTTATCTGGGTAATATGGAGCAAAAATGGAAGAATAGTTCTCTGCTACATCAGTAGAACCATACTATTTAATAAGAGCACTGAAACCAACAGTATGAGGGTATTTCCTTGGTCTTTTGGATTTTCTCTTTCTATGTTGCTTTGGTGACTTTTGAATTTGAAGTTCACTAGAATGCCCAAATCTTTTTTTTTTACTTGAACTATTATCTAACCACTACCTTGTGCTTGGAAAAGTGATTTTAAAAGACCCCAGGTGTAAGATTTATATTTATCACTATTCAGTTTCCCTGAGTGCTGGCTGGGCATGTGTGTAAGTACTTCACCAACACCGATATAGGCTGTTGAGATCTTTCTGGATCTTGGACCTGTCATTCAATGGGTCAGCTGGCCTTGAAACTTGGTCCTTTAGATTTTTTGAGGGTCTAACTGCATTTATGGGTGCTCTCCCCATCACATTACTTGTGCATATTTAAAACTCATTTTCCCACCCCAACTGCTTCAAATCAAATATAGGTACTTCAAATCAAGTCACTTGCATCCCAGGAATAATGGGTCACAAAATCAAAACAACTCTGCAACATTTGTTTTTTAAGAAATTCTTTTCATCTATGTCATCTTCTTTTTTTGCATTCAAAAACATTGAGGTGGCTCTCCATGTAGGGCAGGAGAGGAGCACAGAGGAGTTATGTGAAAACAAAGTGAAAGTATAATATTTGCTGGGTCAAAGAGAATTAGTGGGTTTGGTGATAGGGAAACACATTTGGAACCAGCCAATATTCCTACATGATCTATGGAAGGTTAAAGTTCTAACAGCTCTCTTCCCTTTGTGGTTGCCAGGAATCAAATAGTTAATGAAACTGACTAAGACTGCCCTAATATTTATCAGGACTGAAGATTTCATCTTAAAGCTACTTAAAAACATCCCTTTGCTTCAATAAAGTTGCTTTCACTGTTCATCTTCCTCCCGTTAGGGTGGGGACTCTTACCAGTGAATGCTAAAAACATCTTTTGGATATCTTTTTCAATATAATGTTTCTTGTTTATTTTGTCTTGTGCATTTAAAAATGTTTTTCTAAGAAAGGATCCATAGACTTCACCAGAATGTAAAAATGGGTCTGTGACACAAGACCAAGAAATCTTGTCCTAGAGTCAAAGAGAATTCAGGAGGGTGGCACATTCAGTTTAGGCATTCCTATTCCTCATTAGCTACTTTGTAGTGACAGTAGGAATTTTTTCCCTCCAATTTGATTCAGTTCAGCAATCTATTATGAAGAACTTACTCTGGGCAATATGGAAATATGTATTGCATAAAATATATTAGATTATGTACTGTCTGGGGAGGGGTAGTGGTAAGAGAGGGAGGGAGAAAATTGGAGCCCTAAAATGTCAGAAAACAAATGCCAAAAATTCTTTCTACATATAACTGAAAAAACAAACAAACCCATAAGAATGAATTAAAAAAAACAAAAACAAAAACAAATCTTACTCTGGATTCAGTGAATAGAGAGCAAGACCTGGATATAGGAAGCCCTGGGTTCAAATGTGGCCTCAGACTCTTCCTAGCTCTGTGACACTGGGCAAGTCACTTAGCTCCAATTACCTAACCCTTTCAACTTTTGTGCCTTAGAACAGATATTTAGTATCAATTCTAAGACAGAAAGTAAGGGTTTAAAAAGAATACAAACTTATTTTGGCCAAGGCATTGTGCAAGGAACTGCGTTGCAAATTATCCCTGGCCCAAAGATGATTACAATCTAACAGAGGGAAGTACATGGCATTTATACAAATAAATATGATGCAGTATAAAATGTAGTAAGAGTATATAGAAGGTATCCAGTCAAAATACTCTAAGAAGACTTGAAGAGGGAAAAATTACAAATCTAGTCTATAGGTGCAAGGACTGCATGATTCTAGGGCCCAGTTACTCTGTACAAGATATGGCTGACAGACAGACAGATAGACTATAGTAATACCTTGAACTAAATTGGTAATAAAACTGGGTCTTTTCCAGCAATATTTTCTTCCTTTATTTTTGTTGATAAATTAGAAATGCAAGCAGAAAATTAAATACCAAATTTCACCTTTATAAATTATGACATCTGCACAAATAATAAAGGTGAGAAAAATCAAATGAACTTTAAGAGTAACTGTTAGATTCAGTATTCATATCTAATAGAAAAAAATCATAGAAAAAAATCTAAAACAGAGCAAAGGACAAAATAAATAATCAAACTTCCTCAAAAAAATCAAGAAGGGGGTTGCTATTATGGAACACTTTCCACTACTTAATTGAATCCTTCATAGAGTTAGTGGAAGTTATGTTCCTGTAATTCCACAGGGGATCATGGACACTTAGAATTAGAGAACTGAACAAATATCTTATGTCATGGTTGGGATGCATCATAGGATGGTGGAAAAAAGCACTGGATTTAGAGGCAGAGGACCTAAGTTCAAATCCTATGCCTTCTACTTGCCATTTGTGTGACCTTGGGCAAGTCACTTACCCTCTGTGGACCCCGGATGTTCATCTGTTAAATGAAGGGGTAGGACTAGATGGTCTCTGAGGTCCCTTCCAGCTCTAAATACATGGTCCTATGGTACAAAATATTGAATGAAAAAGTATTTTATAAATGTAAAATGCTAATTAAATGTGAGTTATTATTGTATTGTGGTGATACCAATGCAAAGATTGCAGAATAAAACATTTTTAAAAAATCAGAGACAACTCAACCCACCCAAAACCAAATCAGACAAAACAATCACCACCAACAACAAAAATGTCAGAAAATCAAATGGGGCTTAACCCAATGGGGGAAGCTGTATTTCTTTGGAGAGCTCTTCCCATTCTTTTGACTAAAAGAAAATAGCACATCATTCAAAAAAAGTCCTGAGCACAGATAAAGGTGGCTTTCTTCCATTAAAAAAGCTATCATTGTCTAGCCTACCTGATGGAGAAATATAAGAAGGCAAATGTTGACATAGTAATGTAAGTCTCCTGAGTATTAGCTTTTTTTCTGTGCAAGAATACACTGAATATATTCATGATATTAAGTAAAAAAAGTATCCTTCCAATTGTTTGGTTCTTTTGAGAAAATTGAATGTTCCTCATAAGGAATAACTAGAGAAGAAGCATTTATTACTACTTCTAGTTGCCCAGAGCCTTGTCAGGGAAGAAGATAAGCAGGTGAATATGGATGGCATAGGAGAGAAAAAGGGCAAAGGCTGTGAATGGGGAAATAGGTCCTGCCTGTTCTTTTAACAGATCATAATGTTCTTTGGCCATTGGTAATGAGAATATGGGATACTAAGGGTAGTAACCATAGTTTCCTACATGTACTTCAGGACAAGTGAAAAAGATGAATCACAGACTCCTAGATCAGGAACTAAAAGGGTCCTCAGAAGTCATATAGTCCAGCTACCTCATTGTAAAAATGAGGAAACTGAGGCCCAGGAGATTAAGTGACTTGCTCAGTGCTACAACAGTAGTGCTAGAGGTGGGGTTTCAGACTGGTTTTGAGAGCCAACACAAAGGTCCTTGAGAATTCAACTTATTTTCTTCCACCCTCAGTATAATTTAGTATATTTTCTATAAGTCTTTTGGGCTTCCTTTCCAGGAACTAACAGGTGACAGAATACATTTCTCATGGTATCCTTTGCTTCCAAGATCCAGGGAATTTTAGAAATGAAAAAGACCCCAGAAAATATCTAAACCAACCTATTCATTCTATAAGGGAGAGACCTGAGGGCCAAAGACATTGTGATCCTTTCAGTGCTGCAGAGTTCATTTTGCAGAGCCAAAATTAGACTCTAGCACTCTTGATCCCTAGTCCAATAAGCATGCTTTCCATTGTATCATCTCTTATAAATGTCTAAAAAATCTTTCTTCACTTTTACAGTACTTTAACAACCTAATATTTTAATTAAACAAACAATTTTCAAGCTTCTGTTTTGTGTAAAATAAAGTCTGAGAGCATGGTCTCTGTCTTATGGAATTTAGAGCCTAACAATAGAGGTAAGGCATGTTCATAAATAATAAAAATAGTATATAAACTACACAAGAGAGGTACAAGTACTGTTGTTTGTCCTTCATTTTCTAAGAGGACCAATGACGTCACAGGGTGATGTCTTGGCTCATGCATAAAGTGGATTTAAGTGAGGAAGAGTTGCTCAGTCATCAGTCTCATTTTCTCTTCCAGAGGTATCCAAGCCCAGTAGCAAGACAAAAGTCAGGACAACTGGCAATGGCTTGGGATATTGTGGATGACTTTGGCTTTTTCTATGTCTGACCAGTCTTTAAGAGTTCCACAGCAGATGCTTCCCCTGCCTTTGTGGCCATTGGAAAAAAATTCTCAACTGCCCATTCTACTGGGGAAGTCTTCAAGTGCCTATTGGAGACATGCCCCCTAGGATGAATCTAAAGGATGGAGATGTTACTTCCAGTTGGGATTGGTGGTGTTTGGGAGTGGGAGGAGGATTAGGAAAAACTTCATGGAAAAAGTGACATTCGAATTGTGTCTTGGAGGACAGATAAGACTTTCAATAGTCAGAGGCATCAGGTAGAGACTTCATTTTAGATAAGAGCCGACTTAAAGTCAAGAAAATGAAGTTTACCGAATGATGAGCAACATAATTTGGCCAGAGCATTGAAGATGTGAAGGAGAGCAGCGTGAGAGAAGACTGAAAACAGACTACTGAGGATATAATGCTAAAGTAGAGGAGTTACTTTCTTGTATCCTCTAACAACAAAAAAAGCTGTTGGTCTATTCCAGGGATCCTGTCATTGGCATTAAAGCTGACTGATTCTGATTGCATTGCTAGCCATTAAAATAATTACTTCAAAATTACTTCAAAAATTACTTCAAAGTATTACTTCAAAAATAAGAATTTACTTCAAAAGAATTACTTCAAAAATCATGTGTGTCCCAAAGGCCATCCCTGACCCCAGAGGCTCTGTAGGTGAATAATGGGGGAAAAAGGGAATGGACTACAATATGGAAATAAAGGTCAAGAGGTCTTATCCCAATGAAAGCAGATTGATCCATGTTTTCTTAGACCAGACTATATAATACAATGGATAGATAAAATGATGGACCTAAGGGCAAGAAAACCCGAGTTCAAATCCTGCCTCAAACACTTATTGTGTGACCCCTGGGCAAGTCATTTAATCTTTGTTTGCCTCAGTTTCTGAATCTATAAAATGGGGATAATAATTTCACCTCCTTTCCAGGATTGCTATGAGGATCAAGTAAGGTAATATTTGTAAAGTGCTTTGCAAACCTTAAAGCACTATAAAAATGCAAGCTGTTATTAGTGATAATAGTCATAACAGACCCTATGGGCTACTTTTGCTATGTCAGTAACTGTTTTACTGGTTAACATTATGGTTATTGAATGGGGCTAAAGGTTATTTATACCAAAGAAATGATCGAATCATAAATTCAGATCTTAGATACTTTTTGGTGAAGGACAATCAATCCTTGTTGTTCTGGATCTGTGATTTAACTGGTATGTGGAGCTCTTAATGAATAACCTCCTATTCCTTATACAGGTCAGCCATTGCAAAGCAACTTAGAGGTTTGGAGAGCTGCCTCCAGGACTGAACAGTTAATGATTTAAGTGGTTCCTCAGCCTATAAGTTGTCAGAGATGGACCTTGAACTCAGTTCTTCCTGACTTGGAGATTGGCTCTCTGTCTTCTGTGCCACACTGCTTCTGAATAATTTTTTTAAACTTAAAACCTCATTCTTCGATTAGAGATGTAAATATGGAAAGTATTGACAGCTTCAGTTCTTACAATGAAATATGAGTATATATGTGAAATTTTCATGTGAGATATTACTATAAATTCAAACACATCCTTCATGAAATGTAAAACATCTTAACAAATGTGCTTAGTTTGAAAGTTGGAAATTTAAAGAGGCCCCTAATTAATTAATTTGCTGATTATTGTTTCCTGCTGAGGATGTTTGCCCATGCTGAGTCTTTTATCTGTGACACAAGCACAGCCTAGACTCATAGGTGGCTTACCACTTCATAAAAGGCTTGGTGGCAATATGATGGCTACCAGGTAAGATGTGCTTGACTACAAAGTCGTGGGATGCTAGTTTTTGTAAGATGACCTGCTAGAGCATCAAATATTTGCAGAATAGAGATATATTATAAAGAAACAGAAAATTATAGAGAAAATATTTGAAAAAGTACTGAGTCCAGTACTTGGCACATAGTGTGTACTTTGAAAATGTTTGATCTTTCCCCCTCCTCTGCCTTGTTAAGGTTGCATCTGACAGCTAAGGGCAAATCATATTTCCATCTGAATTTTCCACAATCTTATCATGACTGAGGCTAATGTCCTTGATAGAATTCTGTCTTTGAATGTATGTGTTGTAGTGATGTTATTGGGCATAATCCTGTTAATAAATCCTTTGGATTGGATCGAATTTGGGTCCATCTTATTTTTTATTAGAGAGAATTGTCTCATAGTAAAGTTCTAATAGAATAAGGAGGTGTGTGTGTGTATGTGTGTGTGTGTGTGTGTGCGTGCACACGCACATCAAGAGCTCATTAGTCCCTTCCTAGATACTCCTGGGGAACCCCTAGCTAATGAATAAAATTGTTGACTAATTTATGGGAGTTTCTATGACTTCTGAGAGATCAACTCTCCATAGTAAAGTCCCAATATGAATTTATGGTGTTCCTGTTGACATACCACCTTTCAAGATTTCCCCATTGGGGGTCACACTTGGGTCTAATTCTTAGAAGGAACACATCTCCAGGGCGAGGCCACATCGAAACTCTTACCTATTCTGTCTGCTGAAATCCTGCAATATCTAGGATTACCAATATAGGATATCTTAAAAAACTAGCACCCTAGGACCTTGATGCCATCTATTTCTTATGTGGTAGCCATTATATTGCCAATCAAACCTTTTAAGAAATGGTCAACTGCTTATCAGTTGCTTAGGTTGTGTTTGTGTCATAGATAAAGACCTCCCTCTCACTACAGGAAGGAGAAACTAGGTTAATTCACTGGTGGTGTAAACCAGTTACTTCTTCTTACCTGCAAAAGTTTATTAGTAAGTAAACTGGAAAGTTTGCAGAAATAACAGACAAAGTATTAAAACTATAACACAAAATCATCCTGTGTAAATGTAATTCAAAAAGAATATTGAATAACGTACTTTCAAACTGGGGGTCTGTGCGGAGTTTCTCTGGATTCACAAAGTACTCGATGAAGATGTACAGTAGTAAGATAATAAGGAGGATGATACCAATAACAGCGGAGGCCACACTAGCAAAGAAATACCTGAGGGAGGGAAGCAAAAATAACAAAAACTCCAAAACAAGCCAAACTTTGTCAACACAGAAAAATTAATGGCCACTGTATTTTCCCTGAGCTCAAAAGGCCAAGTTTCCCATTAGGGTCAAATTGAAGCTATAGAAAATGTTCATGCCCATTCATTCAGAATCAGTCACTTTTTTAATATTTTATTTTTTAGAAAAATTTTCCATGGTTACACGATTCATGTTTTTACTTTCTTCTTCACCCCCCCCATATCCAATGCACATTTCCACTGGTTTTAACATGTGTCATCAATCAAGACTTATTTACATATTACTGGTAGTTGTATTGGTGTGGTCCTTTCAAGTCTACATCCCCAATCATGTCCACATCAACCCATGTGTTCAAGCAGTTGTTTTTCTTCTGTGTTTCCACTTCTGTATTTCTTCCTCTGAATGTGGGTAGTGATCTTTTCCATAAATCCCTCCAGATTGTCGTGGGTCATTGCATTACTGCTAGTACAGAAGTCCATTACATTTGAGAATTAGTCACATTTTTAAAGGTTCTTTTTAAGCCCAGTAGCCCCTTCTGGTTTTGAGCTCTGTCCCTTTATGGGCCCTAATGGCCTTTCCCTTCCCAGTTCTCTAGGAATCTATGGTACATTCTTATAGCTATCATATAATGGCTTCATGGTAGCCATCATTACCTCTATCACATCTGGGAGCCACAGAATGACTCCATCTTAGTATCCTTTGTTTTCATACAAACTGAATGTTTTTTGGAAACGGGGCATGTTTCTCTGTGTTTATGCCAGATCCAAATCTAGACTCAAGGAAGTTTGTTTCCAGAATGGCTTCTTCTATGAGTAGAAAGGAGAATCAGATGCCTGAAAGAGGGATCCAAGACTTTAATGCTGTCTCCAAACAGGAAACACCTCTACTCTGTCAGGTCTTGGAAGAGAATCCAGACTCACAATTAATCCTATCCAGTAATATATTGCCCTTTATGAGGAAAAACTTTAAAAAAAGGACAAAAACAAGCAAGCAACCACTTGTGTCCAAAATAGTCTTAAAAGACCCAATAGGGAAGAGGCTTGTCTCTTTTAAGAGTCCTTGGTTGAGTAGATAAAAAAAAAAAAACTTTTCCAGAATTAGGTAGATGGTACACAATGATGAGTTTAGTTAAATAGATCCTTTCCATCTCAAATAGCCTTTTCTTTTTTTCCCTTTTTTCCTTTCTTGACAGAGAAGTCAACTGGAAGCCTGGAGGAGTATCAGAAGAAAAAATAGCAGTACCATATGTTAGTAACTTAGTCACCCTTGTAACCAGATCCTGATTGAAAGGTGAAGGCATAGCAAGATCCAACCTACTTCTCTCTACATGTTTCTTGGGAGTTAGCAACCAATAAAATAAATCCCAACATCTTCTTTAAAGGGTCTGGATAAAGGGAAAGGAACAGAAAGCTAAAGCAAAAGCCAGATTTCTAGAAATAACAGAAAGTATGTAAAAATTGAGTGGAGGATAGTGGACTGAGGCCTGGAGATGCCTGCGGTTATGATGTTAAGGAAGAACAAGTGCCAAAGATTCTGGGTGAGAGCAGGAAAAGAAGAGGATATGAGAATATTAAGAATGAGTCAGCTAGGTAGATGGCTGAGTGGATTGAGAGCCAGACCTAGAGATTAAAGGTCCTGGGTTCAAATCTGTCCTCAGACACTTTTTAGCTGTATGACTCTGGGGAAGTCACTTAACCACCATTGTCTATCCCTTACCATTCTTCAGTTTTAGAATCAAAACATAGTATTCTAATATTATAATTTATATTATAATCACATTATATATTATACATTTTTATAATTAACAATATAATCATTATAATAACATTATAATTCCAATACATAGTATTGATTCTAAGACAGAAGGTAAAGGTTTTTTAATTGAAAAAAAAATGAAACTGTCAGCCTGGAAAATCAGTTCCTCTGATCTAAAACTTGAAAAGGAAAGAAGATTAGCAAGCTGTTGGATGCCAGTAATATTAAAAAGGGAGAAAGGTATCGAGGCTCAATACGTCCCTAGATAACAATTTGAAAGTTGTTATATTGAAAACGAATACTTTTTAAAATGGAAAAAATATGACTTCACTCCAATAATCATGATGTCGACCCCCAACAAAGTGCTAGAGTGGATTATTAAACAGAAGGTTTGTGAATACTTAGGAAGAACAGCAGAAATTACTAGGATTTAGCATAAGATTACTAAAAATAAGATGTTAAACTAGCCCCTTTTCCTTTTATTATAGGACTTCTAAAATGGTAGGCAACGAGATAATTACAGACATAATATGGCTTGATTACAGACTTTACGCTGAGCAAAATTTTATTGAATCATAAGACATTAGAGTTGAAAAGAACTTTAGTGGTCACCTACTTCAACTCTTTGCTCAATGTAGTAATCTGTAATATCAGCCAGCCTCTGTTTGAATATTTACAGTGACAGGTGGCTCAATACTTCAGGAGGCAATCTATTCCATTTTTTGACAGCTTCATTGCTTAGGTGCTGTGAGGTGGCACAGTGTTTAAAGTGCCAGACCTGAAGTCAGGAAGACTCATCTTCCTGAGTTCAGATCTGGTCTCAGACACTTGCTAGCTATGTGGCCCTGGGCAAGTCATTTAACCCTGATTGCTTCAGTTTTCAAATCTGTCATATGAGCAGGAGAAGGAATGGCGAGCCACTTCAGTATCTGCCAAGAAAGCCCATTTGGAGTCATGAAGAGTCCTGTAGGACTGAAAAACTATTGAACAACAATATTGGTTAGGAAATCCCACCTCTGCCTTTTAGAATCTCAAATTTCCTTCAAAACTCAGCTCAAGCACCACTTCCTAGGTAAGCCTTTCCCTGATTCTCCAAAATCTAGTGCCTTTCCCCCAAAATAGCCCTCTTCCTCATGATAGTCCTTCAAGTATTTGAAGGTAATGAATATATGCCCTCCAACTCTTCTCCAGGGGAAACTTTCACAATTATTGGCTGTCCAACTGGAAGAGAAGTCAGAGAACATCTAGTCAGTCCCTCCATTTTACAAATAAACAAAGCCAGGGAAGTTGAAAGACTTATCTGAGGCCACAAAATTAGCAAATCATTAGAGTTGGGGTTAGATCTAAAGTTTTATGATTACAAATCAATAGTTCTTTCCACTGTTCCAGTCAATCTTAAAGGAACATGGTATTGGCATTCCTTACTATTTTAATTGCTCTCTCCTGGGTGAAATTCAACTTCTCCACATCCTTGTCCTTCTTTAAAGTAGGGTACCCAGAACTGGACACAATATTCCTGATGTAATCTAACCAATGCAAATCAAGTGACTGTATCATCTGAATTAATCTCTTCTTTCTCAGTTATCTCCACCTAAGGGTAGCTGGCTGAAACTCAGAGGCTTATGTTACCCTGATTGGCACCACTATTACCAGATAACAGCTACTAGAAATGCAGTCATAATACCTAGGATGAAATAACCAGCTTCCAGTGAGTATATCTTGCGAATCCAACCTATTTCTGCAATAGCCAACATCACACCCTTATATGAAGGAAGTGTGTGTCCCTACCTAACCCCAATTATTCCTGCAGTTCTTATTTTGTTCTCAGAAGGAACTGAAAAATTACAGAGATTGTTTCAGGAATAATAATTATCATACTGGCTGAAGACTCCCTTGGATATAAAAATCTAATTTCCTTTCATTTTTATTCTTATATTTTCTATTTTCTAAACCATAACTTCTTTCCATTGCTATCCCCTAGGATCTTGCCTTGCTTTCCTTCCCCCGCCCCCCTTTTTTAAATAGATCTCTCTTTAATTTCCAAATTAGACATTCTCTGAGGGGTTGATGTCAACCACAGTCACGAAATTTCAGAGTTAGGAGGCATATCAGAAACCATCTAGCACAACTCATCAAGTCATTTCTTGATTACCTTTAGTGAGGAAATCTCTGACTTTGACATCACTCCGATTTTTAGGAAGTTTAATCTTTACATAAAGCCTAAATTTACTTCTGTGCAGCTTAAGCAGATTGCTTCTGATTCTGCCTTCTCCCAAATTATAGCCTTTCAAAGTATTCAAAAACAGCTTTCATACATGCCTTGAATTTCTCTTCCCCAGGCTAACTGTCTGCATTCCTTCAATCAGTCTTTATTCGCCAAAAATTTGAAGCCTCTCACCATTCTAGTTGTCCTTCCACTTTATCAATATCCTTTCTAAACCATGGTGCTATTAATGTGATGATAGCTAGCATTTGTATCGCACCTTAAGGTGCACAAAACCACATATATTTTATTTCACTTGAACCTTATGACATTCTTTGGATCTAAATTCTATTATCATCCTGATTTTACAGATAAAGAAATTTCCTGAACTCAAAAAAAAAAGATTTTACATTTGTCTGTATCTGACTTCATTTGGTTTGATTCAGATGTGCTAACCTGTCAAGATGCTTTTAGATATTGTTTCTGCTATCGTGTGTAATAGATATAATACCTAAGTTCCTGTCATTTACATATTTGATAACGATATTCTTTATCCCTTTACTTGAGTTTTGATAAAAGCATTAAAGAACATAGAACCAAACACAGATCCCTAGGGCACTTCTCTGGAGACATCCTTCCAAGGAGACATAGAGCTCCCAATGACTACTCCTTGACTCTACCCATTCAATAAATTTTTAATTTGTCAAATTTTGTTATTATCTAGTTTACATTGTTCTGCCTCTTTCACAAGAAAAGTATGATGTATCTTCCCAGATTACATTGAGGTAACTGGCCACTGTTAAAGTAGCCTGAAATATTACTATTTGGGGGGCCATCATGTTATCTCTTCATCTTGTAATGATGAAATTGATTTTTTAAAAGTCAACAGTAGGACTTTACATTTATCTCAATTACATTTCATCTTCTTACATTTAGCTCATCATTCTAGCTTATTGAGATCTTTTGGGCTTCTGATTCTTTCAGATTGCTACATCTGCAAATTTGATAAGCATGCTATCTATAACTTTCTTTAAATCACTAATAGAAATAATTAAAATTCCTGAAGCAAAGATAGCTCTCTAAGTTTCAAAGATCTCCAGCATGTTCACTTCAATTCATTAGCTTTTTTTGTTTAATTTATTCAGCTAGTTTTGAATTCTCATGACTGTTACCCTCAACTTCATGTCTCTACATATTATCTCCACCTTAATTAATACTAGCTGTGATCCTAGACTTATAGAATCTTAAGAATTGGAAAGAATTTTAGCATCCTTTTTGTCTAGCTTCCAAGTCCATTATAGGACTTTTTTTCTATAACATCCTTGACATAGATTCATCTAGCCTCTTCTAAATACCTATAATCAAGGGATTTCATTCCATTGTTGGATAGTTCTCATTTAATTGATTCAATTCAGTAAATACTCATTTCTGTTATTAGTAATTGCTTTCATATGTTGAGCTGAAATTTTTCTCCACATAACTTCCACCCATTAGTTCTAGTTTTGTCCTCTAGAACAATACGATACAGGCTTACTTTTTCTATAGCACAATTCTCTAAATATTTAAAAACAGCTAGATTGTGTTCCTTTTCTTTTTATCTCTTCTGATCATGTACATTATTCTTCTCTTCTACAGGCTTACCCCAACCAACTCTTCTCTTTATGGTGTGATTTTTCAGACCACACACAATCACCCTATTAAAGGCTACTCCTTTTTTTTTTTAAATCTTTACCTTCCATCTTGGAGCCAATATCCAAGGCAGAAGAGTGGTAAGGTCAGGTGACTTGCCCAGGGTCACACAGCTAGGAAATATCTAAGGCCAAATTTGAACCTAAGACCTCCCATCTCTAGGTCTGGCTCTCAATCCATTGAGCCACCCAGCTGCCCCCTAAAAGCTACTCTTGATGGCGTATAATTTGTCAATGTCCCTCTTAAAATGTGGTTATCAGAACAGAATTCAATATCCTTGATCTTTAATCATACAGTGTCCACTGAAGCTAAATATAAGAACTCTGTTAAATTTTGTCACTTTCTTCCTTTTTTTTCAACCTGTCAAGATCATTTTGAAACTTGATCATCATCTATAAAATTTTTCAGCCCTCCAAGTTTTATAACATGAAAATCTGATCAACATATATTTTTCTTTCAATTAGTCATAAAAATATTAAAAGGGATGTAAACAAAGACAGGGTCAAGTGGCACTTCATTAATACATTCATTTGATTAACATTAATCAATAATATTAGGGTATGTTTACTTAACCAGCTTTGATTATAACTAATTGTATTATCCCACCCAAACATCACTATCTTATCTTCAAGAATATTTTAGAAAATTCTGCCAAATACTTTATTGAAGTCACATTGCATTATATTGAAGGGAACATAAGCATTAACCAATCCTGGAGTGCTGAAATACCACACTAAGGCCTCATGGCAAGAGTCAAGGTCCAATATAAAACAAGATATTGTTGTAAAGACAATTTTCTTGTTGTAGCCATATCAGGAACTCACAGGGTTAATAAGTGCTCAAACCTTCAATGGGAAAAATAATTAGTGGGGTCTCTACCAAATTAACTAGTTTGATTTGGCATTGCTCAACAGACTTAAGAAGCTTCAGCAGCTCCCTTGACTGTTCTGAAGCTTCTGATTATCCTTAAAACCAACATGAAAATTTACATTTCAAAAGCTCCACTCTAGTTAAATAGTTGTTGCCCCCAGTAGTGAGAGTAGGCCCCAATAAAATCATAGCCATCAACTAGCTAGAGCCAGGTACCTATGATCTCACCCAAAGCACCTGATAAGCTGCTCCTGGCTATCCTTGTTCTACTCACTGAAGGCAAACATTTCCCTGAGAATATGGACTAGATGGTTACATATTTACCTGTGATTTATAATCCTATAGAAAACTCTGCTTAGGGCCACTGAGGTAATCTAAATCCATTGTCTCTGTCTTATAAATCATTATTAACCATTGTCCCTGAAAAAGGCTTACCTAATTCCTTAGACTACATTTTCTCTATAAAGTGTGTACTCCAACTCATTAAACTTTGTCACTGGTCAGCAAGAGGATTTCTATGTGTCTGTCTGTCAGTCTGTCAGTTTGGCCCTCCTGTAATCCCAGAATCATTTTTCTCATCCTGGTTTGTTGATCCACGAGTAATTTGTAGAGCAAGACTCGACAGATAGTAGTAGGAATTTCCAGTCCTACTGTCTCCTAGTAAACTTCTCTGTCAATTATCTTCTTTCTTTCATCTTTTTAATTTCCTTAGCAAACATTTCAGAGACATCAAAAATGTGAACTTTGACTGTAACAGAAATTTGTTATTAACTAAGTTGTAACAGGACTGATCACTTTGATGTAACCTACTGTATTGTTCCTTCTGTATGTCTTTGAAATCAATCAGTTAATTAATGAGTGTTGATATGCTAATAAAATCAGTAGCCAGGAGACCCTTGGGAAAGGAGGCAAGTGAGATTTTCTCTAAACCCAATTCTGTATTGTAGTCTTTTTTTCTTTCCTTTTCTTCTCTTATTTTCTTAAATTCCATATTTTGTATGGAACAGTTCCCCCCATAGTTTAGGACCATGCCCTGACCTCCTATGTTGTGCTGGCTGCAACATATATCTAGAACATTACCCTCATATATAACCAATAAAAATGAAATTAAGTTAATTTGGAATTGCTTGTTCTAATAAACATATTCTGTCTCCTAGAAATGATGATATACTTTGCCAAATACTAAAAAAAAACACAAAAAAAAAACAAAAAACAAAAACACTACTATAATAAATCATTTCAAAATCTGGCTGAGAATTGGCATCACACTGGCATATAATTCCTAGAACAAAACTTTTTTCACATTTAAAAATATCAAATCGTTTTCCTATCTCCAGGATATGGTTATCTCTCCCATTCCTCATGATATCTCCAAAATCATCACCAAAGATTCTGAAAGCATATTTGCAAGTTTCTTTAGCTTCCTAACATAACTCATTTCTGGCCTATGTACCTGAACTTATTCAAAATAATGATATATTACCTTACTTGATCTCACCTGCCTTGGGTTCTAATTATCTCTTCACATTCTGCTATCATATCGAGGTTGAATATCACTATCCTTGCTAGAGATGGTAGTAAAACTTGAGTAGAGTAGTTCTGCCTTCATTTTCTCTTGCCAAAGCTATGACTCTTTCCCTTCTTTGTTCTTCTTGCTCCAGACATGGATTTTTAAAAATGAAACAAAAACTTCTACTTAGAATTTGTAGGGGCCTCTTGGTTTTGTGGTGGGCACCAGGGTCCCCTAGTACACCCCAAATTCATAGAAAAACCACAGGTCAAAAATTACATGAGGAATTCATCTTGCAGGGTTGGCAGTTGAACAAACATAGTATCCTCTACGTCTAAGCTTTGGATGTATTTATACTAGCCTTAAAATAAGGGTTTTGAGCACTAGGGGATAACTTATTTACATCCCAAACATATTAGGTTTCTCCAGATAACTTACCCACATTTATGATCCCTACATCTCAAACATCACTTATGATCTCAAACATCCCCAAGTTTCTCAAGATGCATAACTTACCCACCTTTATGATCAGGATGTCATAAACAACATGTGTTTATGTTTAGGCCCTCCAGACCCAAAGGCACCTATTCTGTTACCTATTCTCCCTTGATTGCCCCCTCTTGTTTGTTCCCATTGTTCATCCCTCTCCCCATCTTTCCTTTCCAAGTCACCTAGACTCCATCCCTTCAGGATATAAAAATCCTGAACATTTCTCTGTTCGGGGAGGCAGTTGGTCCTGCATGCTGCCTCCTGACCATTCAACCTAAATAAATCTCTGTCTTTAAAGGGTTTCCACTGGAGTCTGTCATTCTTAAAAGAGCACCCTCCCTTGACCAAGGGTTAATCTCCAGCCCCTCATAACAGATTCAGGACGTTGGATTCCTCAAAGATTTGTAGAGATTCATAAAACTCTTGCACTCATACTCAGTTATGCACCCTCTTTGTGACTTTCATACATTTTTTTTAACATGAACCCTTCAAAGAAAATTCTGATCAGCCATATTAGTTTCTTTGTGCCCCCTCTTCTTTTTATCTTCTTTGGGATAACATGCCCCTGTTTAGTTAGAATTTCATTGTTCAAGAATCTCTTAGGTTTAAATTAAATTCCCTTTTAGAGCCATCAGGTATAGCATCATAACTATCTTTTCAGCTAAAATCTGTGGTCTAAGGCTGATCTTTCTTCCATTGCCCTTGATTCCACTTCATTTCTCCTACATGAAAGATAGAACGGGGCAGTGGATAGGATATGTAATCCCAAACATGAGATGAAAATTAATAAAATCGAGTTATCACAAAAAATGCCATGACTCAGTTGTAAAATGTATAGTTCTATAGAAATCATTAGAAAAGCTGGTATTAATTCATCTCTCATGTGAGATTAGACAAAATTTGTTCCTATCTTGGCTAAGATGGCTAAAAAGACATATTGTAAAAGAGTGATCTTTCAAGAAAGAGAAGGAATGAATGAAACAATGAACCATACCAAGACTTGAATGAACCACAATGGTTGTAGGCCACAAAATCAATGAGTGACTTTATGTGTGAGGATAAGAAGTAAATGGAATTGAAAACCACAACCCAATAACCTAAAAAAATAATAACTCTTATTACTATGTCAAAGTGTTATAATTTAACCTAATGCAGAATGGAAGACTTCAATTTGAACCCCTCCTCTGACACCAAATGACATGTGACAACGGGCAAATCTTCCTTTGTACTTCAGTGTCCTCAGATGGGTAAAATAATACTTAGGGTATCTATCTACTTCATATGGCAGCGTGGAATAGAAGGCTTTAGAAAGCTTGCTTCAGTGTCAGAAGGCTATAAGTTAGAATTAACATTAGCTGTGTGACCTCTGATATGTCATTTGATTTCTAGGTCCCCCAGGAAACTCTTCAAGACTCTAAGTTGCATAATGATTGCTGATCTTCATTGACAGAGGGAGTTTCCTCACCAGGGAGCTCCCTATCCCAACAGATTTAGAGGTCTGGACCAAAAAAGGATTCTATTTGGAAGGTCCAAAATGGATGAGTTCAAAGATCCATGTGGGAGTATATACTTAAAAGGATTGCTATAGACTTCAAATGATGTCTATAAGAATGCTTTGCAAATTTTAAAATGCTATAGAAATTTCAACAATAAATACTCTCTTCAAGCTCTCACTCTATTGACTTTTTTCCTATTTATAAACATGCTGAAATCTTTCAAGTACTTTGTCAATCAATAAATATTTGCTAAGTGACTACTACTATGAATCACACTGTGCACTGAGTGCTTGACTTAACCTGCCACTGTTTCAAGATAGTGAAGACATAGAAGTAGTGATAATTATTCTTTCTGGCCTTTTCAAAGTCTTCATTTAGCTTTCATTAGTATTTAGGCCTTTGGTATTTAGGAATCATAATGACTAACTTTATTTAATTAACACTGTTAAATGCTTCTTCTCTCCACTGCCTTGGCTTTTATCACATTGCATTCATGTAGTTTCTACCTTTCTGATCATCAGTACTCTTGTGTTTTCATTTTCTCCAATCCCTGTAAATGTAGATATTTCCAAGGTTCCATCCTTAACTCACTTCTTTTCTCTTTCTACATTCTCTCTTTTGGTATTTTTATCTTCTCATTGCTTCAATTATAATCTTTATATAACTGAGTCAAATCTTTATCTTAATCCTCAATCTCTTTACCGAGCTACAGACCAATATTTCTAATTGTCATCTTGTCATTTTGAATTCCTAAATGAATTTATTATTTTTTAACCCAAATTGCCTCATATAACTGATTTCCTTATTAATGTTGATGGTTTCACTAGTTCCTCATTCTCAAGTCATTTTTCCCTCCCTCCTCTTTGCCCTCCACACATTCACCTCATCAAACTTCATAATATTTTTCACATTTGATTCCATTTTTGATAACTACTATCACCATCCTAATTCTAGTCATCAATGCCTCTCCTTCAGACATTTATACAGCACTTTAAACTTTGTAAAACACTTTACAAATATAAACTCAATTGATCTTCACAATAACCCAGGGAGGTAGATGCTATTAATATTTGTATTTTTGCATTTTTATTTGCATTTTACAGACTAATAAATCTAGGCAGACATAGTTTACATGATTTGCACAGGGCCACAAGGCTAGTGAGTACCTGAGGGTAAATATGAACTCAGGTGCTCTTCACTCAACGCCCAATGTTCAATTAGTTCTATAGTCTACTAATTGATCTCATCCAATCCCAGCATTTTGAAATTCCATCTATCCTGAACACACCACACAGATTAATCTTCCTAATGAAGAGTTCTGATCACATCATCTCTATCCTCAAAAAAATTTGGTCCTTATTTTGTCAGTTAAGATCTTCATTCAATTTCTAGCCTAATTTTTCAGTTTTGTTTCAAAACAGTTTCTTACACATATTTGACATTTTGACCAAACTAGAACTCAAAATGCATTTTTCCACCTTTCCACCTACCATTGGTCATATTATTGTTCTGTCATGCCCAACTCTTGTGATCCCATTTAGATTTTCTTGGCAAGGATGCTGAAGCAGTTTGCCATTTCCTTTTCTAGTTTATTTTACAGGTGAGGAAACTAGGGTAAAGCAGGGTTAAGTGACTTGCCCATGGTCACATGACTAGTAATATCTGAGACTGGATTTGAATTAATGATGAGTCCTCCTGACTCCAGACTTGGAGTTCTATCCACTGTGTCACTTAGCTGCCCCACCATAAGTCACAGGTTTCCTTGAATCCAGAATGCCCTTTACTAAATTTTTATTAATTCAAATTCTACTCATCTTTTAAGACCCAACTCATATATTTTAGCTTCCATAAGTTCTTCCCTGATACCACTCAACCAGATATCTTTTCTTAGAATATTTTATTTATACATTATTATAAATTCAATTTGTATTTTATTTGTATGTATGTCTTATCCCATTGTCATTAAAGAACAAACATCTTGAGGGTAATGACCATGTCTTTGTATCCTCTAAGGTGCCTGGCATTGTGTCTTGCATATTGTAGGTATGCAAATTTTTTGTGAATTTAATTGGATAACTGATGTGTTTCTATTTCCTTTCCTTGATATTATAGCATCTAAGATGACATGTGATTTTTCCTCAGGATTGTATTTCTGTATCCAAAGCTAGTTTTCATTTATTGGTCACGTTAAACAATTCTCTTCATTTCTCATTCCACTTTGTGAGAGAAAATGTTCAACAAAGCAAATTGAGAATTTGTCAGATGCTCTAATTCCAGCAGAATTAGAATTATAGGAGATATCAGAGTAGTTAAAGTCTCTTATAAAAAAAAATTTGCTTCTAGTTCAGCTATGTGATACACAATAGGAAAGTTTATCCTTTGTATTTCATATGGTTGGACAGTCTAAAGTAAACTCCAAGGTGAGATATCATTTCTCTTCCTTGTTCCTTTTATCATTCATTCAGCAAAGAATAATTGGGCATCTTTTATGTACAATGAACTATACATAGTGCAGATATGGAGGTAAGATATGGTCCCTCCCTTCAAGGACTTCTTTCTACGTTTCTTCCACTCTCTACTATGTGGGTTTCTAGTGCCAGAATCCTTGTGAATATATGTACAATACTGCTGAATAAGTTTCTTTTGAGAAAAGTAAATCATTTTGGTAAAATATTATTCATGTTCTCCCAACAAGCATTACTAGTATCTGTTAAACTATATCTCCTTTCTCTTTTGAAAATGTCAAACTCATTTTGCTTATTATCCATTGCAACATTATTGTGGAAGATATAGCATCAACGTTTTTTTCATTCTTTCTTTTTCTTTTCTACACTCAAGGCATTTTGTTCATTCTTTTGCTTATGGAATTTATGAAATTCTGCTCTGAATTATAGTTATTTAGAGGCAGCATGCCATAAAGAGCTGGCTTCAGAATCAGGAAAATCTAGGTTCAAATTCCACCTTTGACTTATACTGAATATGTGATTATGGACAAATAGCTCCCCTAAGAATAAAATTTGCAGCAAAAGTTTTCTTTCAAGTTCTGCCAGAAGTCAGGAGCCCTGGGTTCTACTCTTGGCTCTCTTGTTCATTGTGTTACCATAGGCAAGTCACTTAACCTTTTAAAAAGGAAATCTTTTCCTTAGAGAGTGAGGAAGTTGACTGAGATAAAAGATCAATTCTAGTTTTAAAAATTCAGATTCTATAACTTTATAACCATTGGTTTTTAAGAGCTATAACAAAGGTCAGTTAGGTGGCTTTGTGAACTGAGAGCCAGTCCTAGAGACAGGAGGTCCTGGGTTCAAATCTGCCTTCAGATACTTCCTAGTTGTGTGACCCTGGGTAAGTCACTTAATCCCTGTTGCCTAGCCCTTACCACTCTTCTGCCTTAGAACCAATACTTAATATTGGTTCCAAGATAGAAGGTAAAAGTTAAAAAACAAACAAACTATACCATTGAAAATTCTGGAAAATCCTATCAAGATTGAATCAATTTGATTATGGGCCCAGAAATGTCATTTGTTTCAGAAGTACTCTAGCAAAGTTTGGAAAGCTTTGTCATCAAGTCAGCCACAGAGCAATTATTTTTTTGGCCATTTTCAGCTCAAAAAGATAAGCAGCCATAGCACTGCTTGGTTTATACCCCAAAGAGATAATAAGAAAAAAGACTTGTACAAAAATATTTATAGCTGCACTTTTTGTGGTGGCAAAAAAATTGGAAAATGAGAGAATGTCTGATTGGGGAATGGCTAAACAAATTGTATCTGTTGGTGATGGAATGCTATTGTGCTCAAAGGAATAATGAACTGGAGGAATTCCATGTGAACTGGAATGACCTCCAGTGATTGATGCAGAGCGAAAGGAGCAGAACCAGGAGAACATTATACATAGAGACTGATACACTGTGGTACAATCAAACATAACAGACTTCTCTACTAGCAGCAATGTAAGAATCCAGAGCAAGGCTGAGAGACTTATGAGAAAGAAAACTAGCCACATTCAGAGGAAGAACTATGGGAGAAGAAACACAGAAGAAAAACAACTGCTTGAACACATGGGCTGATGGGGATATTATTGGGGATGTAGATGCTAAATGATAACTCTAGTCCAACTATCAATAATATGGAATTAGGTCTTGATCAATGATACATGTAAAACCCAGTGGAATTCTGCGTCAGCTAAGGGGGGTTAGGTGTGTTTGGGGGAGAAGGAAAAAACATGAAACATGTAACTATGGGAAAATATTCAAAATTAAAATAAAAAAAAAGATAAGCAATTCAGGTATAGAGGTGTTTCAGTTCAAAATGCGGTAGACAAATACTCTGAGAATAGCCTGAATACATTAAATGTTGAAGTGTTGTTATCATTATTACAAAGCTATGCCTTGCTCCATTTATTTCTATCAGATATAATTATTCAATGGTACCTTCTATGCATTTATGCCATAGGGTATATTTATTAGAGAAATAAAATCAGTCAAGTGTCCCTGGTACTTTTCTGAGAAGCAATGCACCGAGACATTTTCTCAATCATTATAGTTATGCAGAACATGAAATAGATGTAACTAGAGATCTAGAGATCAGTGAAGAATTTTCTTCTCTCCTATCCCCAACTTTCTAGGACCAAGTCTGGCATAGTAGCAATAGGATCAGCAGAATCAAAAATCCTATTTTCTCTCTGACATCATTTTGTTTGATCATGTAGAAACTCAAAAACTTTGTAAGCTTCTTCTTTATACTGGACTGGTTACTAGCAGGGAGCCATCAGCACTTAGCAAACTACCATGTCTTCATTCTCATCAAGGCAAAGTCTTCTGCCTCATTGGGTCTTTTCATCCCACATCAGGTTGTTTGGGTGTTGTGGAGACAAAGATACACCCTGAAAGCTTGGATGCTGGACAATTCCCTTTCTTCCTACAACCCCTTAAATTCTTCAATCTTAGGTACATGGTGTATAAACCAGATCTGCCAGGTATACCTGAGGCAATAATCCTTTGGCTCTTCCCTCAGGGAAATTCTATTGGAGGAAGCTTCCTTCTCCTTCATCACTCCATGTTCTATGCATGTATGTGCTTCCATCTCAAAGATTGTTTCTCCTTAAACTTGTTACTTTAATATTATGGACCCTATACATATTATGTACTTCAATAAGTGCTTGTTGAACAGAATTTAAGTATTACTGGCTGAAGAGTCTAAAAACAATTGAGTTAGAGATAAACAGACATTCTGGAAACAGTAGATGTCATATATAAAACCATTGGCTTAGAGATAAATAGACATTCTAGAGGATGTAGATGTAATGGGTAAACGAATCTAAGGCTAGCTACAATTTCTTCATGATTCAGTTGTGATAGATATAACCCATCAGGACACAAAAGGGGAGAATTTTCTTTATGTGAATTTCCTAGAATACAATCACTTGGGGCCCCCTTTCTTCTTTAGTATCCCAAGATCCAAAGGCAGTTGACACTAATTGTCTTGAATGGATGCACTAAAGCATGACTCCATCCCAAATCAAATTGCAAAACCAAACTTAAGAGATCCAGAAGGGTTTTAGAGCTTAATTAGCTTGTAGTGAAGGGAACAAGAAATTCCCATGACAATCAGCCCTTACCAGTAGTTTCTACTTCCCACACAGTTGTTGAGCCATTTGCAGTGATGGTCAAAGTCTGCAATACACTTATTACAGGCGCTGCAGTGCTTGGCTTTCACCCCTCTGGTAAAGAGAAAATAAAAGATGGAGTGTTACTGATCAACTCTACCCAGCTCTTTCACAACCTTGCAATAACTAGCAAAAAAAATGTCACCTCAAATCAACCACTAAAGAAGAACATTTTCAAAGGAAAACTCTTTTCCCCTCCCCCCACAATTTAAAAACTCCCAGACCAAGAAGTTCACAAAAAGCCATCTATTGGCTAAAATAGCAACTATTGGCTAAGGAGTTTTGGCCTCTTTTATTAAAAAAAAGTTTTAGACTAGGTCTCCCATTATTTCCTAGCCTGAAAGGCAAATGGTCCCTCAAGGGCTTGATTCCAACTCCTGACCAATATGGAAACTTTGACCTACTTCATTTCTGACTTAGGCCCTTTCACTCCTCAGGTAGCCTGGTTTATGCCCTGACTCTTTGGGAACCCACCATATTGTTGTTGGACTTGGTAATGGACAGCTAATAGGCTTCAGTCCTACTGTAGCTCAGAATTTGTTTTTCTTTGCTGTTGTCAGATGTACTTTATTTTATTAAATTATTTAAAATTTTTATTTTCTCAATTAAATGTGATAATAATTTTCAACATATACTTTCTGAACTTATAAGATTCAAATTCTTATTTGAATTCAAACTCTTCTCTGATCTAGGTTATGTATCATCATCAAGCAAAACATACTTCCATATTGACCATTGTAAGAGAAAACTCATATAAGCCCCAAACACCCAAATAAACACATAAACTAAAGTGAAAAATCATATGCTTTCATCTGCATTCTGACCCCAACTATCTTTCTTTGGAAGTGGATAGCATTCTTCATCTTAAGTCCTTCAGAATTGTACTGGATCATTGTTTTCCTGAGAATATTACTGAGAATAGTAGCACAGAATTCTCGACCTTACATGATCCATCATCCCCAACCTCTCTAATGGCCAAGATTAGTGTTATGTATGGTTTTCTTTTCCTATATAAGGTGTTCAATTTAGAGGAGCAACAGGAACCAAAAGCCTTGGAGCTACTCCCTAATCTATTGCTGGAAAAGAGGAAGGATCACTTTATAGTACTTTACATAGCATTTTCCTCACAATAACTCCAAAGGAAGGCAGTGCTGGTATTATCATCACCATTTACATGTGAGTTCATATTTATCTAGCAATTCAAAGTCACATGCAATTCTAGTTCGGTCACTTCATAGCCATTAGACTAGTTAAAGGGCTGGAAAATAACCTTAAAATTTTTTTTCCTGAATCTAGCCCCATGAGGCAGTCAATCATATGCTTAAATAGACTTGCCCCAGGCCATTGGGGCTTCTGATTCCCAGACCAGTGCTCTTCCTCCCAGGCCAGGCTGCCTTTCTGGCATCTTTAGTAACTGTCAGAAGGAGGGGCATCCAATTTCTTCAGCTGTAGCAAAGGATATTATTGATGAAGATTTTTAAAAATGTAACAAGACTTCTGTAGGAGGAAGGATCAAGAGAGAGACTGAGGTTTAAGAAATGCATTGATATGAATAGGGGACATCATCCTCATTTATATTGACATAACACTTTAAATATATTTATCAGTTGATCTTGGGAAATGGGTACCACTTTAAAAGGTTGAAGAAATCAAGGCTAAAAAGAGATTATATGAGTTGCCTAATGTCACATGGCTAATAAGTGTCTGAGGTTGGATTTGAACTCCTGACTTCAAGTTCAGTGCTCTATCCACTATGCCATCTAACTATCAGACATAGAATCTATAGCAAAGGATGGCAAACTATAGCCTACACCTTATTTTTGTACTGCTAAGAAGAATGATTTTTACATTTTAAATAAAAAGTTTTATGTTCATAAAAATTTATTTAAAAATGTAAAAATTATTTTAGTTCAGAGGCTATATGCAAAAATGGGTAGTATAATTTGACTCACTAAAACAGGTGGCACAATTTAACCCATGGGCACTAGTTTGTCAACACATAAATCATAGGTTTAGAAGTAGATGGGACAGTAGATGCCATCCAATCCAACTCCTTATCTTACAGATGAGGAAAGTGAGGCCAAGAGAGGTTAGGTGACTTGCCCAAGGCAAATTAGGAAGTTATAAAGCTAGGATCTACTTCTACTCGTTCTGATCCTGACCTATCCACTGTACTATGTCACATCCATAGAGATTATGTATCAAGTGGTTGTCCCAAGGATTTCATATAAGAGCCTTAAGGTGTTACTATATATACAAAAGACTGATGAGCAGTATTGAGGCCAATGATGGTGCTAAAAAAAACATTGAAAAAAAATCCTCTCACTGCCACAAAAAGGGGAAGAAGGTCTAAATGAAAGATTCCAAATTGTCTATACAGATATTCTCAATTTCATATGGAGAACCCAAGAATATTAGAATCCACAATAAAGTCTTCTGACACGCCTGGACTTTTTTTTGCCACTGGTTTTGACCCATCTTTTTGCTTACCCCCCACTCTGATTGGATCTTGCTACTTGTCCAACATTTGCTTTATCTTTCTGTCATACTGTCCCCTGGAATGTATTTTATGGTAAAACTCATGTTACATTCCCAAGACATCAAGTCTTCAAGATTGAAAACGTCCTCTCTCCACCTCCAAAATGGGTGACTTTAAGTGGGGAAAGAGCTGTCTTTTCAGGTGGCTCCTAAGGAAAATAGGATGCCTTTCCTGACTTTTGTTCTGGAAGAAAATGAAGGTGGTGCTGTTGCAGGATGACTTACACTGTGACTTCACACAAGTGGCAGTACTGGTTCTGAATTACATGCTTATGTTTGCTCCTGTCCAAGATAGGCATGGGCTTGCCATAGGCTTTTTTGTGCCGTACATTTGGATCAGCTGGGTCAATTGTGACAGCAGTAATATGAACAATAAAATGAAATACAAATAATATGCCGATCACCTGAGACAGTACAAGTTAAGGAACATTGGGATAACAGAGTTCATTATATGTATGATTGCATGTTTTTAAAAACCATAGCAACTTTTATATGTTTGTATGTATACAGATATAAACAAAGGACAGTAAAAACAAGAATTTCCATTTAAAATAACGAGAATGTAAAAAATACTTGAATCCACCGTCCAAAACACATATAACCACAAAACACTTTTATAGTTGAATACAAGTACAAAGTTCTCTTTACAGAAAAATAAGTCATCTTGGTGATCCCTTTTGAGGTTTTGTTGGCAAAAATACAAGTGTTTGCCATTTCCTTCTTCAGCTCATTTTATGGATGAGGAACCTAAGGGAAACAGGATTGAGTGATAGGAGGGTTAAATAGCTGGTAAGAGTCTTAAACTCAAGTCTTCCTGACCCCAGACTCAGTGCTCTCTCTTCTGCACTGCCTAGCTGCCCCTGCAAAAATAAAGACATATCTAACTCAGAGGGTACTTAACTGCTCATGGATGGTTCATTTCAATATAGCATATATGATAGTACTATCTAAATTACTATATATGTTTAATGTTATGCTAATCAAACTACCAAAAGTTTAATTTGGAGAACTAAAAAAGAATAACAAAATTCTTCTGGAAAAAGTAAAGGTCAATATTCTAAAGGGATATAATGAAAAACGTGGGAAGGAGGTCTCGCACTATACAAAAAGTGATCATCATTAAAATGATTTGGTACTAGCTTAAAAAAACCCATTTTATTAGTCATTTAGATTTGATACATAATGTACAGAGGAAAATAAACCCAATGCCATAGTACTTGATAAATGCAAAGACTGTGACTATTGATATAAAAACTATTCTACAAGAATGGATGGAAAAATAGCTGAACCTAGGTTCAGACCAAAATGTCCCCAAAATGCACCACAATAAGTTCCAAATGGGAAAATGAAGTCAGTATAAAAGATTGTATCCAAAACAAGTTACAGGAGCAAATAAGAACTTACTTTTCATGACTATGGACAGGAAAAGGTCATAAACAGAAAAAGGGATAGAGGATTATGGGAAATAAAGTGAATAATTTTGATTATATAAAGTGGAAAAGGGTTTGCACAAATAAAATCAATGCAGTTAAAATTAGAAGAAAAACAATTAACTGTGAGGAAGGAATCTTTGCAGTAAGTTCTAATATCTAAGATATGTATGGATATATATATAAGACTGATATATTTGTGTGTGTGTGTGTGTGTGTGTGTGTGTGTGTGTGTGTGTGTGTTAAATCCTTACCTTCCAACTTGGAATCAATATTGCGTAGGGCTAGGCAATGGGGGTAAAGTGATTTGTCCAAGATTACATAGCTAAGAAATGTCTGAGGCCAGATATTTAGAATGACAAATTCTTAATAATAAAATCTTTAAGAATGATATAATCAGAGGATATAAACTAGCAATTCTCAAAGGAAGAAATACAAAAGATCAATAGCCATGTGAAATAATGCTTCAAATTACTGATAGAAAAATGCAAATCTAAGCATTTTTGAATTTCTGCTTCACACCTATCAGAATGGCACAATCAACAAAAGGAGGAAAATGACAATTGTTGAAGATACTTCAAGAAGACAGTCTTATTGGTACACAATTGGTAGAACTTTCAATTGGTCTAAACATTGTGCTAAGTAGTTTGGATCTATGCCTCCAAATCACTAAACTCCAACCTTGTGACTCAACTATAGTCATTCTTATATTGGTCTATATCTCAGAAAGAGGAAGAAAAAGATCCATATGTACCAGAATATTTATAGCAATTCTTTCTGTTTTAGTGAAAAGCTGGAAACAAAAGGACTATTCATAAATTAAGGGTTGGCTGAACAAATTATGGTCTGTAAATATAATAAAATCTTATTCCATTTTAAGAAATGTTAAAATGAGTGCTTTCAAAGAAATTTTGGAAGACTTGTATGATCTGATGCGGAGTGAAGTGAGGAGAACGAGAACAATGTATATAGAAACACCATATGTGTAAAGAAAAATAGCTTTGGAAGACTTAAGAATTCTGGTCAATGCAATAACCAACCATGACTATAGAGGACTCTTGACAGAAGGGTGATAAACCTGATGTGCAGAATGAGACATATTTTTGGATATGGCAAATGTGAAGATTGTTTTGAATGACTTTTTTTTTAAACCCTTACCTTCCGTCTTAGAGTCAATACTAAGTATTGATTCCAAGGCAGAAGAGTGGTAAGGGCTAGGCAATGGGGGGGTCAAGTGACTTGCCCAGGGTCACACAGCTGGGAAGTGTTTGAGGCCAGATTTGAAGCTAAGACCTCCCATCTCTAGGCCTGGCTCTCAATCCACTGAGCTACCCAGCTGCCCCCTTGAATAACTTTTTGTTTAAAATATTGTGGGTTTTTTTTTTATTGGAGGAGAGGGGTGGGGAGAGAGAGGGTTAATGACAGTATTGAAAAAAAATTAAAAGAGGTGGCATTTTTCAAAGTGTACAGAAGAGAATAGAAGAAAGTTCAGAAGGAAACACAGACAAATAAGACAGCTTTGAAAGGAATATGTTAAATGGATTATATACTAAAAGTAAGCCATACACAGTGGTTTTGTTGTTTTACTTAAAATTGTCTTTTGCTTGTCTATTTTATATATAATATTCTTTACTTTTTGTTGGGGAAGATGTGCTTGCTTCATTCGGGGGGAAATGAGCCCTTAAATTTTGAAGAAACTATCACTTCTCTATGCTAATTCATATTTTGTGTAAGAATTTTAGAGTTATGAGATATGTAATTTAAAAGCTCCATTTTGTATACCAAACTTATTAGAAAGATGAAATTTTAAACTGAATATTACTGACCTTTGAATTCTAAAAACAAAAACAGAGAAAACAAGGTCATCTAACTTTTCAGAATATCTCAACTTCTCAACTAATGAAAAATAGGTCATTTGTCAATGGAAGCATTGTAAGTAAGAATGAGGGAAGTGAGTCTAATTGGGTTCTAGAATGGGTTTGGCCCACTTTACTTTGGAATAAACAAAGGGGGCTTAGCTTCTTTCAGTCCTGCCTTAGAATCTATGCCCTTCCTTATACAGAAAACAAAGAAAAAAGACATTGATTGTGTTCATAGTCTTCTTGAAACCTTTCAAATCACATAACTTGTCTAGAAGGATCACTTTAGTACTCCCATTTAACTACTGTCATATCTGAGATGAGAAAAATGGCAAGTGCCTTGTAGCACCAAAGGAGGGAGAAAAGGAGGAAAAGAGTAAGAGTAGAAATAAGGAAAGGAAGGAGAAAGGAAGAAAAGAAGGAAGTAGAGAAATAAAAATAAGCAAATGGTAGAATGTTAAATTAAATGAAACTTCATATTTGAGTTGCTCTCAGGGGTATATGTTCACCAGTAGGAAAAAACAATCTAGGCAATACATTAGAAATTTGGAGTCATTTTAGGGTTGCTTTTGACTTTGCCTTGCTGCCTACATATTTATTTATCTAAACCTGCAAAAGTTCTTTTTTAAAAAAATTTTGTCATTTTTTAAACTTTCTGGCTTAGAATCAACAATGTGGATTGGTTCCAAAGTAAAAGAGTGGTAAGGTATAAGCAATGGGGGTTAAGTGACTTGCCCAGGGTCACACAGCTAGGAAGTGTTGAAGCCAGATTTGTATCATCTCTGAATCTGGTTCTCAATCCACTGAGCCACCTACCTACTCCCCCCCACACACACACCCATTTTCTATGACATCAACTTTTTTCTACTCAAAATTTCCAATGGCCCCATTCATTAGCTCCACTGGAGCCACTGTCCTCCTTCTAGGCATAACTATCTCCTAATATACCTGAAGGTCTGTCTATAGGCTAAGGCAAAAAACAAAAACAAAAACAAAAAACAAACAAAAAAAAAAACAACCCATGTCTATAGCAAGTATGCTCTGAGCCCATCTCCTGTTTTACCTTCTCCACCTCCCCTTGTATGGGATGGTAGAAGCACACCCTGCATTTGTTTATGATGGAGTAAAGTCAGATGGAAAATCTTTTTTCATCCCAGAAACTTCTGTGCAGACTCAGGCCAAGACCCTTCTAAAAGGATGGGGCAGAGGAAGAATGGGGAGATGCTGATAAAGGCATTTCCCCAATAGATTTCCCCATTATCATCATGGAAACAAGAGCACCAGCCATGGCTTGATTCACACATTGCAAAGTGGATCTATAAGGAGGTAATTAGACAAAATTTTCAATCCTCAGTTTGGGGGAACCTGTGTCCTTACTTTATAGTCATGATGGATACCCCCAGGGACACTATTGTAGCCAAAGCATGGGGATTCTCTAGTGTGGCTGGTGCACATCTGGTTGGTCTGAAGAATTTGGGAAATGAGCACAGACTCTTTATGAATCCCTAGAGAACATTTTCTTAGAATTCTTTCGGGATCAAAGGGAACAAATTGAGTCTGTAAATTCTCTGCCATCTTTCCTCTTTGTTCTTCCCTGGAGTAGTATAGTAGAAAGAAGTTTGTACTAAGTTAATTTATCTAAATTCCAGTGACAACTCTCCCATGTTTGTTGGGAGGAACTTTTAGCCATTCATCTCACCTTCCTGAGACTCACTTTCTTCATTTGAAAAATAAAGGATTAGTACTTAGATGGAGCTATATAAATCTCCATGAAAACAAAACAAAAATGGAGCAGAACAACTACACAAAGTATATTTGCTTTCTTATTAGGCCCAAAGTCCAAGCCTCATTAGTCTGGGATTAATTTATTTTCAAGCCTTGGAACCTTGACAAGAGACTGTTTTCTTGATTGCTTGACATCCTTGCACAGTTACAAATCCTTTCTCACCTCCCCTAGAACACATAAGGATAAGAGGAACAAAGAGGTGGGAGGCATTGAAAATATGTATTATTTGGGCGGTAGGTATTAGAATTTTAATTCATGTTGTTGCCTTTGCAGTAAGTTTTTCCTACCTTAACTCATAGATTCATAGAGTAAAAACAGATGCTGAATTCTCTTACTGAAGAGGCAAAGGAAAGTGGAAATAATGTCCCTAGTAAATGTGTAAAGTCATATGCTTGTGTTAAATTTTTTTAATAGCAGCAATTTGCCCAGGATGCTGAGCTTTGAGTTTAATCTAGAGAACACTCGATTTTCTTATTGGTAAAATGAGAAAGTTGGGCTAGCATTATAGATTAGAATTAGATGAAACATCGGTCATCGACTTTTTCAACTCTGTCATTTTATAAATAAGGAAAACAGAGCTGATAATTATTGAGTATTTAACTTGACCAGTCACATAGTTTGGTAATAAACTTTATCTAGGTTCTGAACTGAACTCTTCTGCCAATTTAATGCAGTTACCCAGTTACCATCTTTATTATGAGGTCTTTGCTGAAACTTCCATTCTCCCTACCCTTCCAAAGTGGTAATACCTTCCTCCAAAGCATTGCTTAGCTTTATCCTGTATCTAGCTTGTTTGTACACATTTCTTGTAGATTGTCTCCCCGATTAAACTATTAGTTCTTGGAGAGTAGAGACTAACTTTTGCTTTTCTTTGTAGCTCCACTAGTTTTTTTTTTAATGTTTGTTGACTGTTTTATGTATTTAATATATTTATATTAATATTTATGTTATATAATATACAATACTATCTTTTTTATTAAGATAATTATTGCATTATTGATATAATTGTGTTATTAAAATTTGTTTACAAACCATTTATTTACATATCTTCCTTGGGTAAATTACAAGTTCCTTGAGGCCAGGGGCTATTTCATATTTGTCTTTGCATCCCCAGCATCCTGCAGGTGATTTAAAATGTTAATTGATGGCCTACTCTTTGCCTATACTACACTTCCAGATGATCTTTGGGGATTCTAACAGCTAATTACAATGCATGAGGAAGAAGACTAGACTATCCCAGAACTCAAACCTTTGCCTGCTCTCTTATGGTCATTTACAGTTTTTCTCCCTTTAGGGGAGGGGTGAAAGCAGGTCTTTTGGGGGAAATTTTGCCTCAAGGGGATTTGTCTGGCCTGCTTATAGACCAAATATAATAATGTGGAACAAAAAAAAGAGTAAGACCAATGCATAGAGAAAGATGAGAGCATCCACTTTCTTAATTACTCTCTCCTCTTGTTAGCCCATGAAATCAAAGTCTGTAGAGTGGAAAGAGTTTTAACAAATGGAAAACTTTTTCTTCCTTGGGTAGCCCTGTGCTTCATCAGAGTGAAGAATTACTACCTTCAGACCCCTGAGTACCAGAATTCATTTAAGATCCAAGAACTCCCTTGCAGAGCCAAGCCAAGGGGAAAGTCAGGTCCTCCATTCAGGTCTGCAGGACATATTCCATGACATTTCTCTTCTGACATGAAAAGAATTCAAAACATAGCCTTCTACCAGTGCAGCCATCCAAATGATATTGTCCGGTATTCAGCCCACATTCTCATTGCAACGTTTAGTAGGTTAGAAAATAGCCAAGACTCCCCATGGAACTCTGACAATGGCTGCGACCACACTGTGTTTTGGTTGGTTACCAAGGAAGCAATTAACAATATTCTAAAGAGAACTAACACTCACTAATGGGACAGAGCAGTACAATGAGAAGGTGTGTTTGCTTGACCAATGCAGGAAATCCCATTGTGTGCACCCTGGACTGGGGTACCCTTTATTGTTTTAAAGTAGAATTCAACTCCAAGGGAAACATCACCACTCGAGCCAGACCACAGGGGAGGTACCACTCCTCAAAACACAGATTAGAGGGGTTTGGGAGAGGAGACTGTGACAAGAGGGAATTATCTAAAACCCATCCTTTTGGTACTGGAAAATTTAGTGAAGGTTGTATAAACAGATATTGGAGGGAGGAGCCAGGACAGATGACAGAAACAGTTTACTTCCACTGAGCTATCCCTGATTTACTTGCTTCAGAAGTAAGATTCAAATACTTTGACATTGCATGTTATAATAGCATGGTATTCTCAGCATGGGAAGATGGGACAGATATTTATAGGATATTCTTGAACATTAAAAAACAAACAAACCCAAAATTTGGGGGGTGTTTAGGATACCATCCTGAAATATATGATCAGTTGATCACTTGACTTTGGTTCTGGGACTACTGTTCTGGTAGAGATCCATATTTATTTTTGATAAATAAATATAATGCTGATCCTTTTCACTGATTTAACGCTGAAAATAAATAACAAGGTAATGTGGTTATTTTGGTTTTCCCTGAAAATCTCTGTAGAAAGAAGATCCAAATGTCAGCTTTTCTGTCCCCTTGGAATAATTAGGTGTATGTAACCGACTAACCCAGTCAAAACCTCTAGGCTTTCAAGTAGGTGGTACAGGGGATAGATAGAGTGCTGGTTCTGGAGTCAGGAAAACCTAGTTTCAGATTTAGCCTCAGATCCTTACTAACAGGGTGATCTTGGGCAAGTCATTTAACCTCTGCTTGCCTCAGTTTCCTCATCAATAAAATAAGAATAAGAATAGAACCTATCTCCCAGAGTTGTTGTAAAGATCAAATGAATAACATCTGTAAAACACTAGGCAAAATTGTACAGCCCATAGTTAAACACTTAGTAAATGCTTCTTTCCTTTTTTTCTTTCTTAATCATGCCCTGTAGGTGCCATCTAAAAGTGCAAATATAGATACAAACTTCCTGGGATATTCAAAATCCTGTTTTAGCTTCTTCTTTTGAAGGAGAGGGCAACTTCAATCATATAACAGAGATAATTTATATTTCAGTAACACTTTGAGGTTTACAAAGTACTTTTCTCATACAATATATGGTGGTATAAATATTATTATATTCATTTTACAGAGTAGTGTTTAAAACTATGGACAGCTAGGTGATGCAGTGGATAGAGTGCTAGGTCTTGACTGGCCTTAGCCACTCCCTAGCCATGTGGCACTGGGTAAGTCACTTTGCTCTGTTTGACTCAGTTTCCTCATCTATAAAATGACCTGAAGAAGGAAATGGCAAACCACTTCAAGGTCTTTGCCAGGAAAATCTCAAAAGGGGTCTTGAAGTTGGACACAACTGAAACAACTTAACAAGTACTAAACTAATTTCAATATAGAGTTGGAACATAGGATAAAGGTCATCTAGACCCATGTCCTTATTTTACAGATAAAGAAACTGAGAGAGGGAAGATCTGGATGGGACAAGAGGAAGAAGGAAAGAGATTTTTTAAAAATTGTTTTAATATAGATCCTTGTCTCCATCCTGTCTGCATATCACAACATTTCTTTAAACAATAGAGCATGTGCTTGGCAAGTAAAACTGTCAATCCTACTTACTGTGTGCAACTCATGCATAGAGAGAAACTCCTCTTTTTGACACTTATCTCTTGCCTAAAAATTACTTATAAATTCAGTCATCTGCTAATTTCAGCATTTATTCAGCCCTCATTAAGAATACAAGTACTGACAATGCTATGGAATAATAAGATTTTAAATAAGAATGATAAATCCTAATGGAAAAAGAAACACATGATTTAGTGTGGTTTCACTTTCAGATTCTATATGATTTTAGTTAATATCTTAAGTTTAACCATGGCACATCCTGCAGAGTGAATGAACTAAGCCACCCTGCAACCAGTCTCCCTGATTTTCATTCCAAAAAGAAATGGAGCTTCTTTCTGGGGCTTCAAAAGTTTCAGTGACTGCACTGTTATGAGAATGGTAGCCAGCACCATAGCACATCCTAGCAACAATCTGTGTTTAGTAAACAAATAGTGAATAAATTACCCGTCTATTGATACACTCCCTTTCGTAACACTGGTAACCTTTTCCCCTGTCCTATTTCAGAGGAAGAAGGGAAGAAGAAAAAACAAGCCCACAGCAAATGTTCCCATTGAAAGTTGAAAATGGTAAATTAAAGTCTTATCAAATCACTTAAGGGCAAGTTCTGTAAAAAATGTCCTCAATTAGGTTCAAAGCTGTAGCATGTTACTGAAAAAAACTCTCTTTTCTGCTCACCATGAATTTCTTAACAGTTGCTGCCAAGTTCATTGTTTGCCTGAGGCCATAATGCAATGATCTTGCAGGGGAGGTGATTTCTACAGACAAAATAAAATTACATCAGATATCAGCTCATCTTCTATCCAATGCATTTTATTAAATTGAGCAGCCATGCCTGTTTTCACTTTGGAAGAGAAAATTTAAAAAACTGGACATTCACAAGATCGAGTACAGTTGTTGAGAGCACACTGGACTTCCCAAAGGACCAAACTCAGTGGGGAGTTGGGAACCACACTGGACAATTGCTATCCAATGGAATTTCATTCAAGTCCTTGTTGTGTGTAGAGTACTTGCTTTTAACCTTCTAGATGAAAGACTTCTTTTCATTGGTGCTCTCTTTTCAATCCTATTTCCAGCCAAAGCCTTGGGGAGAAATCCTTGTGTACACTTGTCTTGATTTTCTTTCCAGGACAAATAGCTCTTTGGGCTTCCTTTCTTGCATCCTAGATCTTCTCAAATAAGAGAAAAGGGAACCTTGGCTCCTTAAACTTACTCTTTGTACTTTGCTGCACGCAATTCCTCCCTAGTAATGAGCAGGCCATTACTTCCTTCTGGAACAATACTGGAGCCCTCTAGTGGCCAAAATAACATCAAAGATCGACCTTCATTGTTACTGTGGGCTGAAGATGGCATGTTGTAAATGATGCAACAGTAGGATAAAACTGGCTTCATTCCAGGCTGCCATGGAGTTGGTTTTTGTGTTGTTGCTTTTCTTTTTCTTACTGCAGTCAATCAACAAGAATTTATTAAATATCTCTTTTGTGCTGGGTGTGGGGAAAGAAAGAAAGAAAGAAAGAAAGAAAGAAAGAAAGAAAGAAAGAAAGAAAGAAAGAAAGAAAGAAAGAAAGAAAGAAAGAAAGAAAGAAAGAAA
>NC_058130.1:424354636-424403269 GCF_016433145.1 Gracilinanus agilis
AAAGGAAAGAGAGAGGGAGAGAGGGAGGGAGAAAAGAAGGGAGAGAGAGGGAGGGAGAAAAGAAGGGAGGAAAGAAAGGAAAGAGGGAGGAAGGAAGGGGAGAGGGATGGAGGAAAGGGAGAGAGGGAGGAAGGAAAGAAGGAAGGGTGGAAGGAAGAAAGGAAGGGTGGAAGGAAGGAAGGAAGGAAAAAAGAAAGGAAGGAAGAAATCCCTGTCCTCAAGGAGCTTAAATTAGAGTTGAAAGGGACCTTAGTGGTCTAGTCCAATTCCCTCATTTTGCAAATGGGTTTTAGAGACCCAGAGTGAAAATATGTCTTGCCTAGGGTTAGACAGACTGGAAATGTGAAGGTTTAGATTCTGACTTTAAATCCAATACTTCTTCCACTGTACCATATTGCCCTTCATGTACCTAATTACAATAATATTACCTGACTCGCCCTGCCCTGCACTGACTCCTTTCTGGTCAATTCTTGGATGTTGCCACTCATCTTTCTCTACACAAGAAAACACAAGTGGGACATCAACAAAGAGGTGTATGTGTAAGGGTTTTGCTAGAATTCTTCTTGCCATGGAGTTTTGCAAGGTCACTAACACACTAACAGAGCTAAAGGGAAGTTTATGGTACATCATAAGAGGAAACACATGTAAACTGTTTTCCTGTGCTTTCCTTTGGGATAATAATCTTAACTCTCTCTTAAGGCCCTCCCGGAAGTACAAAGATCCAGCTCAAGTTAAAAATCCAAAACCCTAAAATATTTTTTGGGTTTAAATAGCATTTTAAGGTAAAATGCTTTCATCAGAGCAATTCTATGAGATGGGAAACATAACTCTCAATCATCATCATTATCATCATCCCCCCCCATCTTATAGACAAAGAAGACATCTCAGAGAAGTGATGTCTCTCCAAGAATACACAACAAATAATTATGATCATAGTTTTTGAGCAGAAAGAGACCTCAGAGGCCATCTAATACAACTTCCTGATTTTGCAAAGGAGGAATAAGAGTCCCAAGGAAATTAAATAAATTGCCAAAGGGCAAATAGGTTATAACCACCTGTGTTATGCTTTGAATCCAAGTCTTGATTCCAGAGTCAGTGCTCTTTCTACTGTACCACATGGTCTCTTACTATTAGATTTGGGATTTAAACCAAAGTCTTTACCCCCAAGTCCAGTTTATTTTCCATTACCACATAGAACCTAGCTCTTCCACGAATTCCTCTTCTGTAGTCTTAATAATTTTTCTTTCTCAGAAGCTCTTATTTTCTATACTACCATTTTCACATTTATCATATAATTCTAGTGATGTCATTTATTTTTTGATGAGTATATTCTATGTTCTTAAACTATGAGCTAACTGAGGGCAGGAATTTATCTTAACATCTTTGGTACCTAAAAAAATGCCTTGGAATCAGAGGTACTTGATGGCCAATATTATATCAATAGCAAGACTATTCTCTCTATGGGACTCAGTATGCTCTGATTCCTTTTCCTATAAGAGGTGGGGATCCAGGACCAGAGTTAGGTAGGTCTAGTTGGAATTCTATGCTTTCCCTGTGCCTTAGTGCATCTGCCTTAGTGACCACAACTTGTGTTTCTCTCCAGATTATTGGCATTCAAACTAGATTCTATGAGATTTATTCTATCATGGCTCCTTATTACAGAGCAAGCTAGGGAAGGCAGGCTGGCATCCTCCCTCTCCCTATTAAATTGATAGTAAAAGGCTGTATAAAATAGAATGATAATTCTATTAATAATGATGATAATAACCATGATAAAAATGATGAAGATGATGATAGAAAGCATTCATACAAAGCTTTAAGGTTTTAACACTTTACAAACTTCTCATTTGATTCTCACAATGACAGTGTGCAGTAGGTACTATTATTATCCCTCATTTTATAGATAAAGAGTATGAGACAAAGAAATTAAGTGATTTTCTTGGGGTCATGTAGCCAGTAAGTATCTTGAAGTTTGTAGAATGAGTACCTGGACCTAGCTTATTGCTCCTGAGAATATTTCAGGTCCATTGTAGCTGCAAGACTGTGGGAGTTAAAAGTGGGAGGAAGGATAAGAATTAAGAGCTCTTCTAGGAGTGACAGAAGTATATATANGGACAAAACAGGGGTTGTCCTTGCCCACAAAGAACTTCCATTCTATTGGTGGTAGTGCAGAAGTATATATATATATATATATATATATATATATATATATATATATATATATATATATATATATCGAATCAATGAGCTGTCATGGCATCTTGCAAATATATCTGGCTAGTAAAAATTAAAATGTGTGGAGCCAATTACCCCTCAAGTGTCAAAATGTGGTTAAACCAGAATTTATTACAATGATTATTTAAACTAGGAACAACTAGGCAGTTCAGGATTGAGAGCAAAGCCCAGAGACAGGAGATCCTGAGCTCGAATTTGGCCTTAGTCACTTCCTACCTGTGTGACCCTGGACAAGTCACTTAACCCCCATTCCCTAGCCCTTACTGCTCTTCTGCCTTGGAACCAGTACACAGTATTAATTCTAAGATGGAAGATAGGGGTTAAAAAAACCAACAACAACCACCAATGATTATTAGCCTGTTTTCATTATGTAAAAGTAGAACAAGAAGAGATATGATAGCCAAGGGAGATGGATTTGATTTATCCTGCATTACACTGGAGGGCAGGATTCAGCTCAAGAGAAGGAAGAATTCTCCTCCATTTAAGAGTTATCCATCCCTGAACTAGACAGCATCATAAAGTCATGAAGTCACTGTTCTGGATGTATTCAAGAAGAGTATGTGATATTTTAGAGAGAATTTTTGCACTGGGTAGGAAATTGGATGAAACGCTTTCCAAGGTTCTGTCCAACTCTTAAGATACCATAAGCTATTATTATCCTTGTCACATTACTGAAGAATCATATAACATATACATATATACTTATACATTCATGTGTATGTATGTGTGTATGTGTGTGTGTGTGTGTGTGTGTGTAAATCAGACCAAAGGGCAATGATGCAGAACAGTTAATAATTACATCTAGGGCTATAATTCTGGCCAGAATACCATTCACTTGATCAAAGTGCTTCTACTGTATTAGCAACATAGTAGTTTGAGGAAAAGGATTGTCAGCCTTCATCTACAGCAGTGATTCCCAAAGTGGGCCCTACCACCCCCTGGTGGGTACTGCAGCAATCCAGGAAAGTGGTGATGGCCACAGGTGCATTTATCTTTCCTATTAATTGTTATTAAAATTTTTTTAAATTAATTTCCAGGGGGCTAAGTAATATTTTTTCTGGAAAGGAGGCAGTAGGCCAAAAAAGTTTGGGAACCACTGATCTACAGCTTGTATAGCTTTGATAACTTAAACTTGCACTAAGATTTTTGGAATACTCAGTATTCTCCTAATTGCTCAGGAGACTCTACATTTTTATAGTTGTTCATGGTAACAAAAGCATGATTTTCATAATTTTTATTAAGTCATTTTTCAATTGTGTCCAACTCTTCATGACCCTATTTGGGTTTTCTTGGTAAGGAGACTGGCATTTCCTTTTCCAGCTCATTTTATAGATAAGGAAACTGAGGCAAGAAAAGTTAAGTGACTTGCTCAGAGTCACATAGTAATAAGCTGAGGACAAATCGGAAATCAGGAAAATGAGTCTTCCTGACTCCAGGTATGGCATTCTATCCACTGTGTTACCTAGCTGCTCAAGATTTTCATAATGCCAAAGTCCAATTCAGATTGGTTAAAGTTATTTAGATTAAAATCAATAAATTACTTACAAGAAACCTAGAGTAAAGCTCTAGAAAAGGTAGGATAGTGTCTCATCATGTATTCACTGTGATAGGAGAATAGGGTGGTTGAATCTGATCTCTAATCCACTGCTATAGACAGTCTGATAATTTATCAGCAGGTCAGATTCCAAAAGGTCTTCCCTAAATCACTGGTAACCAAAAAGACATTTCCCTATTGAAACAATATTCTAAATGGTGGTGATGTTCTTAGGTTGGTACAAAGCATACTTGAAGTATTCTATTAAGACTGTAAAACTAGCAATTCAGAACTTGGCCTTGAAGAACCCTCCAGTTTCTAAAACGGTTGGAGCCACTGAAGTAGCTCCTCCTTCTCCACTCCTCTTTGAAAATTCCTCTTTTTAAAGCTGTGACAGCAAAGGAACATACCCCAAAGAAGGGGGAAGTAGACTACACCAGCACTGTACTACTTAAATATGATGTCCTTCTTGGAATAAAAGCTGTCTTGGGAGGAAGTAAGGGAAGAAGAGTGCTATCTATGGTGTGAACAAAGCATTTATTAAGCACTTCCTAGGTGCAAAGCATTGTCTTAAGCACAAAAATATAGAGAAAGGTAAAACATGTCCTCAAGGAGCTCACATTCTTTTTATTTTTTTTTAACCCTTACATTCCACCTTAGAATCAATACTGTGTATTGGTTTTAAGAAGGAGCTCCCATTTCTAATGGGGGAAACAACAGATAAGGAAAGTTTCAGCAGCAAGTCAGATGAAAAGTCTTGTGGCTTCATGAAAGTATCAGAGTGCTGTGTAATGCTGGCAGTACAACAACCATCACAATCCAATTGGGAAGGGGAATTCATTGTGATCTGTACTGTGGAAAACTCTCATAATATGCCAGAGTATTGTAGCCTGTTCTACGCCAGAATGACAACGGAACTAGGCTTGGGTAGGCTCCTCTTACATCACTCATGCTAATAGTTACTCAAGCAAAAGGCAAAAGACAGGAGCATATAAAAGGTTTATGCAAATCTTAAATGAGAAGATTCTTATTTAGATATGAGCTTAAAAAAAGGTAAATACACACAAATATTGATGTGTCATTGCAATACTGATTCATGTTTTGGCTCAGAGGAGGCAGCTGCCCAGATTCTTCTTCATAGAGGCTGTCATCTGGAGAAATGGAGCAGAGCCATATGTTTGTATCAGCCAAATTTTGAGCCCGTAGACTGATTTGTGTGACTAGTTCTCAGTGAAAATTTCAAGGAACATTAAAAGAAAAGAAAATTGGTGATGGGGTGGGGAGAGATGTTATGTCTGCAATATTTTATGATAATGCACACTTTGCAAGTTTTGGAATAAATCATCCCCAAACCAGACCCACTTTTGAGCAAAAATTCTTTTTTTAAAACCCTTACATTCTGTCTTAGATTTGATGCAAAGTATCAGCTCTAAAGCAGAAGAGTTGTAAAGGCTAGACAACTGAGGTTAAGTGATTTTTCCCATCATCCCAAAGCTAGGAAGTGTCTGAGGCCAGATTTGAACTCAAGACCTCTTGTCTTTCAGCCTGGCTCTCTATGCAGCGAGCCACCTAGCTGCCCCTGAACATAAGCTCTTACATGTAATGAGGGACATTCCTTCAAAGTCTGTCAACAACCAAGTACAAATGAGATGAGTAGGTGTAAGTTGAGGACATGTTGTCATTCACTGTGTAGGTGATGCAATCATAAATATTGTTTTGGACAAAAAAAGAGTAAGTAGGTCAAGAAAGATGAAGAAGAACTTTTGGGGAGATAGAAAACCATTTGGAAGAAGGCTATTTTAATCTTTTGTATATTAATTCTGCAGAAACATAGTCATATTGTAATTTCTTATGAAATAGAAATCCAAAGACAGAAAAGACCTTAGAAGAAATTTCATTCAACCTCTATTTCACTTCATATTTATGAGAAAGAGGCAAATTACTATGAGATAAAGATCATACTGGGTACTTTCCCCCCTAAGAAAACAAGTTTGAAGTCATTTCTGGACTTTATTTAAAAAATCATCCACGTCAGGGGCAGCTGGGTAGCTCAGTGGATTGAGAGTCAGGCCTAGAAACGGGAGGTCCTAGGTTCAAATCCGGCCTCAGACAGCTGCGGGACCCTGGACAAGTCACTTGACCCCCATTGCCCACCCTTACCACTCTTCCACCTAGGAGCCAATACACAGAAGTTAAGGGTTTAAAAAAAATCATCCACATCTACCTTTATACATGCATCGGAACCCACAGTCACAGTCAACACACACCCCAGTGACTGATGATCATGATGGTGACTGAGTCAGAAAAAAGAACTGATTAAATTATTTTTAATAAGCTTGGTGCAAGAAAATAGGGAAGTATGTAGTACCTTTTAGAAAAGTTTTCTTTCAATGACCCATTAAAACATTTAAAGTTCTGGTGCTATAAGGATTACCCTAAGTTATCTACAAAAGTATGCTATGCAGAGTAATTTGTACTTTAAAAGTTTAGGGTACTGAAGTACTAGTTCAACTCCAATTAACCACCATAATCATTTCTATAAGAAAATGCCGTCCAGGTTCTGCATAGAGCACTAGAATATTTTCCCCTGATTCTTAGTAGGGATCTTCTACCCAGTTTCCTTAGCACCAGTGTCAACAGAAGTTCTAAAACACAGATAACAGGGTCAGGTTCTAACAAGACAGTGCCTAAGAACTCTGTACCTTGGGGCACAGCTAGTCTGGACACCACTATCTTGTAAATGATCTGCCTTAAATAGGATAAATTTCATCCTCTGTCCAGTTTTACCCCATCGCTATTATATTAAAAAATAAAACCAAAAATGCTCTATTTGTATCTCTCCAGTGTTTTAAGATTTCCATAGCACTTTTCTCACAACTCTAGAAGGTAGTGAGTGAAATTATTATAGACCTCATTTTAATAGTAAGGAAACTTTCAGAGTGGCTAAGTGATTTTGCCCAGGCAAATAATTATTAAGTGTCAGAGCCAGGATTCAAGTCCATTCCTTCAGATTCTAAGTCCCCTGCTCTTTTCACTACATTTTCAAAGGTGGGAGGTACAATGTGAAGGAGCAACATTTCGTTTTCTTCATCAAGAAAAGGAGAACCCATCAACTGTCCTTAAAGAGAAGTTTTAGGAGATAACTAATATATACTATAAAGTCTCTCAGAGCTTAGAAAACAGAAGTGGTATCTAACCACAAGGAGAGCCAATGACTTAAGCAGTATGTTGAGGATTGTGTTATTTTAAGATCTGGTCTTGAACCTTATGATGGCTGATTCATTTTCCTTTAGGGGGATAGAAAAGGCTGAGTTGGCTGAAGTAAGTAGACAAGAGACCACATGGGGAAACCTGGGGAAGATGAAGAGGGAATAGTTTATTCCTCCCGGTTCAAGTTCTTTACATGCCATCTGGAAAGTGTACCACCACTGCTTGTATCTCTCAAATGTAATTTTCATATTAAAATTCATTTTGGGGGCTTTTTACATCCCTATCATATCTCCACTACTAGATTATAGGATCTTTGAAGACAGACATGAAGTCTTACTGATCTTTATACATCCTGTGTCTAGTACAGTGACTTGAAGTGTGTCATTTCCTTCTAGAATCCTTTCTGAAAATTCACATGTCCAGGGATGGGGCCAAAGTGAATATGGAGACCATATTAAGTTGGCACCTTATGGGACAACCTCTCTTTTGCCCTCACTTTGGGATTCCTTATATGCACAGAAAATGTACAGGGCTAGAATAACTCTCATTTTCCTAATTACTTGAAGTTTATACAACACTTCTCTCAAAACAGCCTTATGAAGTAGAATGCAAGTGTATTCTTATTTCCATTATATATTCTTGGAAACAGAAGCTTGGAAAGCTGAAATCAATTGCCCACTGAAAAAGTATTGTATCCAGGAATTGAATTCTGATTTTCTCATTTCGAGGTCAGGATTTCATCATTACCATACTAACTAAAAATGATTGATACAATGGCTTCTAGGAGGAATGAAAAACATGACTTGGAAGAATAGATTGATTATTTAGAAATTCATGTGAATGTAAATGTGTGTCTACTTGTAGGATGTTTCTAATCCTGGCCATCTTACTATCTTTGTGACCTTGGGCAAGTTGTTTTACTTCTCTGGCTTCACTTTCCTTACCTGTAAAATTAATAAATTGGATCATATGATCTTGAAGATCCTTTACAGGTCTATATATGAGCCTATGAAAGAAAAAGCATGAGTCATGCTCATTGGTTCACTGACAATATGTACTTTCTCAAATGAAGGAAGGGATAAGGAGGAAGATAATTCAATTCAACATTCACTTGTTTAGCAACTTTTATTGCAGGCAATGGAAATATACACCCCCCAAAATCCAAACAGTCCCTTCCCTCAAGGAGTCTATGTTTTCTTAAGTTAATACATGTACACAGATAAGGAAATGAGAGTTTGAGAAGGCACTACCAACTGGTGAGGATAAAGGGAAGGAGGATCAGGAAATATTTTTATTCATATGTGGCACCAAAATTGAGCCCTGGGAGAAAGCTAGTCATTCTAAGAAGTAAAAGTAAGAAAGCATATTGCAATTATGTGCAAAAGCATGTTATAAAGAGAAGGAATATAGTGTTTAAGGAATAATTAATAGACTAATCTGGTGGGAATGTAAAATGTGTAAAGAGAAATAATATGAAATAACTTTGGAAAGGTAGGTGGGTCCTAGATTACAGTGAGTTTAAAATTCAGAAGAGTTTATGGTTTATCTAAAGGTGATAAGGAATGTCCAAAGATTTTTATGCAGGGAAATAACATGACAGGACTAATGCCTTAGCAAGATTAGTATATTTGGCATGTGGATGATGAATTGGACAGGGGAGATACTAGCAGAAGTATAATCAGGAGACTCTTAAGATATTTCAGACAAGAAGTGACAAGAGCCCAAAATAAGTAAAGAGAAGGGGACAGATATGAGAGAGGTTTGGGAGATAGAAACAATAAAACTTGACAACTTGATTGAATATAGCAAAGTGAAATTGAAGAAAGTTGAAGATGACTCACTCCAAGGAGCAAGCTTGGGTAACCTTAAAGATGGTAACACATCCACAGACATAGAAAGGTTAGAATGTGAGTTTAGAAGAAAAAGAATGAGTTACATGTGAGATATGTTGAGGTGCTTTTAGGAAATCCAGATAGAAATGTCATACAAGACATTGATTACATGGGACTGAATTTTAGAATGGAGATTAGGAGAACACATATAGATTACACATACAAAATTCTAAGTATAAATACATAGAAATGATGCATGGATACTGCTGATATTACCCAGAAGAAAGTTAGGAAAAACTAATATTCTAGGATAGAAACTTGAGAGAACCTCACACTTGGTTGTCAAGAGATGGATGATGATTAAACGAAGGTGATTGTGAAAGAGAAATCAAACATATAGTGGACAATTTAGAAAGTAGTTAAGCTTGGCTTTACTGATATTTAATGTACAGATTGGAAACTTGTTTCACATGTAAGATGATCAGGTGTCACATATAGTTTGCAAGGTATCAAGAAGGAAGAATAGGAGTTCCACAAAACACTGATGTATGTGAAGACAAATTTAAGACAAAAGACTGAACAGGCTAGGATCAGCAAGATGTAGTGCATCTCAGATACACTGACAGAAGAATCTATTCTCTTCATAGGTAGTGGGTGGCTTCCTGACAGGCCCTTTACACTCCAACTTGGGTTTCTTGGACATAAAGGAAAGTATGTATCTTATGTGTCTTCTCTCCCATTCAAAAATAATTTTGAAAAAAGACAAAGGAAGGAAGGGAAGAATTTGGATCTCAAAATTTTAGAAAACGGATTTGAAAAATTATTTTATGTGTAATTGGGAAAAGATAAAATATTATATTAAAATATATAACTTTCTAAGTGAATATGAAGCTTTAAGGGATCTTTATATATAGTTTATTGACCCTCATTTCTATCTGAATTTGAAACTACTTTGCTAATATAAAATAATTCAAACAAATAAAGGGGGGGATCTGTTTGAATACCACTTGTATAATTCCTTGTCAATAAGAAAATTGAACCAAAAGAGATAAAATCATTTGACCATGTAAGTCTTTATTGCCCAGGCAATAAAATTAGTAGCAGAACTGGAAATCCAACATATCTTCTGATTCCAAATCAAGCATTTTTCCCATTATATCACACTGAATAAACTATATATGGTGGAAGCCCCAATCCAAAACATGAGCAAACTTTGTAACATTTTTCAGTTGACCTCAAGAACACTTTAGGCCAAAGGCTTATTCTCTGTGCTATTAAATTCTATCCTTAAATTTCCTTTAATTCTAAGCAGTAGGAAACAAATGGAAAGGGAAATTTAAGGACAGAACTACGCAATTTTTCATGATTTTTTTTCAAAATGTTTAAGTTTTAGGAATATCTTCAAGGTTAGAATTATGCATATATTGGTGCACATGGTATGAGTGTGTTTATGTGAATGGGGGACAAAGGAAGGTCATAGGTATCCTGGTTCTTGTAATTTTCTGGAATTAGCTTGTAGTTTATGGTATAATAATAAGAAACATGGATTAAGAGTTATGTCTAATGCTGGCTCTAATGAGAGAGAGAGAGAGAGAGAGAGAGAGAGAGAGAGAGAGAGAGTTTTTAAAGGAGGAGAAGAAAACCAGAAATTGGTAGGGAGCAGGTTAAGAAGGATCCCAGGCATGAGAAGATAAAGGCATATACCAGTGTGGTGACAAATGTGACAAAGATAAAATCAACAGGCCTTAGCAATAGATTGTATATGGAAGATGAAAGATAGTGAGGAGTTGAGAATGACTCCTCCATTGTCAAATGTTCTCTGTGCATGTGCCCTCCCCTACATGTATGTGTGAGAAAGTAGGTAGCTCAGTGGATAGAATATCAGAACCAGAGTCAAAAGGATCTGGGTTCAAATATGACTTCTAACACTTCCTAGCTGTATGACCGTGAGCAAGTCACTTATCCTTGATTGTCTTGACCTTGCCCCTCTTCTGCCTTAGAATTCATACTAAGACAGAAGGTAAGGATTTTTTTAAAAATTAAGAATACTCATGTGCACATTAGGAGTGGGAATCTTCTCTATTTTTTCTATTTTGTTTAACAAAATATCTATTATGTGACCTGCCAAGAAAATTGGAGGGAAGTTTGGCAAAAATTAGGTATAGAGTAATAACTTATATACCATATTTAAAAAAGCTAAAATTGGATGTTACACAAATATCAAAGATCACATTTCATAAATATGGATAATCAAAGAGTTCTTAACTAAAAAGGGCATAGAGATGATCCCAAAAGAAAAAAAAGTTATTTGAATTACGCAAAAACTAAGAAAAAAAACTTTTGCTGAAAAAAGATTAATATAATTAAGATAAAGGAAGCTTTTCTTGGAAAAAATTGGATCAAGGGTCTGATATCAAAGATATTGGGGAATTAATATAAATAAATAAGAGCAAGAACTGTTAATCAATGGTCAAAAGACATAAAGTTATCAAAAGAAGAATCATAAATTAAGTCATATGAATGAATGCTTAAAATCACTAATGTTGAGGATGCAAATTAAAACAATTTTAATGTTTTATCTCATACCCTGAGATTAGACAAAAACAAAACATTAATGCCAGAAGGGCTGTGAAAAAATAATCCAAGGAATACTCTATGGATGGAATTATGAAATGCCTTAACTATTCTAGAAAGTATGTTATAAAAAAAAGTGACTAAAATATTCCCCAATGAAGGCATGGCACAGAGAAAAAAAACATTGATTCTGGAAGCAGAGAACCTGGGTTCAGATTTTATCTCTATTTTTTTATTTTTATCTTTATCACTGTGTTCTTTCACAAGTCAACTAAACTTCTTGGGCCTCAGTTTCATCTGTAAAATAAAGGAATTGTAGATAGCATCTAAGGTCCCTTCCAGCTCTAGACCCATGATCCATATCCAGAGATCTTACTGCTAGGCATCTACCCCAAGAACATCAAAGTTAGAAATGTCCCAGATATACCAAAATATTCATAGCAGTACTTTGTTGGTAGCAAAAAGTTGATTAAAAAATAGATAGGTATCATTGGGGAATAATAAAAAATATGATGTATGAATGAAATAGAATATTAATTATGCTATAAGAATTAAATATAAAGAATTCAGAGAAGCACAGAAAGATAAATTAGCTGATGAAGAATGAGAGAAGCAAAATCAAGAAAACAATATATGTAACGAGTATTACAATGTCAATGAAAAGAGCAAAAAATATGAACCTGAAAACTATAATTATAAGTGAGCTTTGCCCTGGAGAAGAATTGAGGAAACATTAAGTCCCTCCCTTCTTTTGAAGAGGTAAAGGAGCACTGAATGTATTGTCAAACTAAATTGATGTGTGGTTTGGTTTTGCTGAATTGCTTTTTTTGTTTCTATTTATTTTTTAAAATTGTAAAAAGAGATATCTTACTGAGTTGAAAAGGGGTTATATGTTTGGAAGTGAAAGTGATATAAGAAAAAAAAAATATATATATATATTTTTTTAATTTTGAAAAAAAATCCCCATGTTGTAGAGAATTTACCTCCAAAACCAATGAAAACCATAGTTCTTGAATGTGAACTGCATTCATCTAACCTGATTTCAATATGCTCTGTTTCATGTCTCCATTAGTAGGTCACACTTTCATATTAGAAAGTAGCAGGCCACACTTGCAATTCTTGACAAAAAGGATACAATGTAGGTGATGTTTCTCCAAAAATATGGCAGCAAGGGAATGAACATTCCAAATCCTGTGATGGTCATGTACACGTAGGCTGTCCAAGCAATGAACTGGAAGGAGTGGAGGGGCAGAGACCAGCCATTCACTCGAGAAAGGATGGGTGGGGCAATTGGTCTACTTTTTTTTAGAAGGTTCTCAGGCATTGTCCGTCTTAAACTCCTGTTACAGGAGGTCATCTGCAAGAAAGGAAAGGAAGAACTAAGTATCCTAAAAATTTATTTTGAGGCATTTAAAGCAAATTAATAGCATATCTCTCCTCAGGCACACACTAGCTTCAGCAAGTCACATAGATTTTGTTTCCACAACTGTAAAATGAAGATAATAATAGCACTTACCTACCAGATTGCTTACAAGATCAGAGGAGATAATATTTATAAAATGCTTAGCACAGTGCCTGGCATATAAATGGTAGACACTATCTAAATGCTAGCTATTGTTGTTACTGCTTTTGTTACATGAAAAGAGGCAGGAAATAAGAGCAGAAATGAGTAATTTTAGTTCTGGCTAAATACCATCTGCTATACAATATTTTGGAGTTCATTAACTAGTGATAATTCTGTTGCCTTCAACCCATTAAGCCATTAATTCCATTTCTTCCTCAACATCTTCTTTTTTTATTCTTGTACATTTTCCACTAAAATATATGGATGGAATCCTAGAAAATCAACTAACAGCTAGTAGAAATAATTAATTTTAGCAAAGTTGTAGGATACAAAATAAACCCACAAAAATCATCAGCATTTCTATATATTTCAAACAAAATTCAGCAGCAAGAGTTAGAAAGAGAAACTCCATATTTCAAATCACTCTAGACAATATGAAATATTTGGGAATCTAAAACATATAGAGTTAGAATCAATTTGACTTATCTTCTCACTCCCACTGCCACAGAAGCTTGCTCTTACTGATTCAGTAATATTGCTACTCTGTAGTCTATCTCAGTGGTTCCCAAACTTTTTTGGCCTACCGCCCCTTTTCCAGAAAAATAATATTACTTAGCCCACTGGAAATTAATTTTTTTTAAAATTTTAATAGCAGGGGGCAGCTAGGTAGCTCAGTGGATTGAGAGCCAGGCCTAGAGACGGGAGGTCCTAGGTTCAAATCTGACCTCAGACACTTCCCAACTGTGTGACCCTGGGCAAGTCACTTGACCCCCATTGCCTACCCTTACCACTCTTCTGCCTTGGAGCCAATACACAGTATTGACTCCAAGATGGAAGGTAAGGGTTTAAAAAAAAATTTAATAGCAATTAATAGGAAAGATAAATGCACCTGTGGCCATCACCACCCTCCTGGATCGCTGCAGCCCCTACTAAGTGATACTTTGGGAATCACTGGTCTATCTATTCACTTCATTTCTATTTGTGGTTCCCAGTATATTCCTTGTTTTCAGTGTAAAGGCTCATTCACTCTATACTTTTGCCTCCATCTGGTAAGCAGACTGAATTTTTGATACCTGTGTGACCTTTGACAATTAATTTAACCACACTTGACCTCAATTTCCTAATCTTTAAAATGGGTGGAGTAGGAAAACATCAGATAAGATGGCCTCTGAGGTCCTTTCTAGCTATAGATGTATGATTCCACAATCTAATTTCACATGGAAAATGGGTTTCACCTCCATTTTTTTCATGCACCTACAGCCCACATAACCATCCTGGCAGTTTATACATTGCATTACCTGGGGGATGTTGTACATTCAGATATATGTCTCCATTCTACATGGACAAGATTGCTTGGTGAGGGGACATTGTGAGAAATAGGGACAATCCACATTATTGGATGGGAGAAGTCCTTCAGAATAGGAATAATACCTGGTTAGCACATGAAAGACACATTTGCTGTTAACATTGCTACTTTTCCTAGCCTTAGTGATGATGTTAAATGCCTACCAACAAACACCTAAAGCCTAGAGTTTGTGGAAGAATTCTACCAACATGATTCAAAACTAAAAACTTCAAGACTGAGTGAACATCTTCCATATAATTCTACCCTTCAGGAAACTTATTAATCAGGAAATTGGCTCATACCTAGAAGGGAAAAAAATCACACATGTCCATGGCTTATTGACTAAAGATATTAATTTCCTTATGGCATCACTTCATTGTAAGTAAGTTCCTACCCCATTTAGCACATCTAGAGTCTGAACTGCACCAACTAAAACCATGTTTTTCACTGATGATAATCAATGGCCTAGAGGAATTTGTAAACAGGAAATTCTTGGCTTCTTAGAGTTTCTAGGATTGTTGACAGTATATGTTAGACCAAGATATGAGCCTGACTGCATTGTTTAGAGCTTCTAAGCATGAGGATGATGGGATAAAATATCAGATAAGTGCTTTATCTGAGATGAAGTCTGTGCTATCTCACTATGACTTTATCTTCACAGACTTTTCTGAACTAGAAAACAGTAGCAAGAAAGGCCTGAACGTTGGGACAATGTTGCTCCACCCCCATCCTAGGATCAGAGCTCAATTTTAACATAAAGTTAAAGGTCAAGAAGTAGCTTAGAAAATGAGCAAAAAACAAAATAGAACCTGATCATAATACATTACTATAACAGAAAATATCAAGAAACAAACACAAAAGAAGACAATGATGTCAAAGTAGCTTCAAGCGAAGCTTCTAAGAAAAATGTGTATTGAATACAAAACCAAAAATTCCTAGAAGAGCAAAAAAAAGATTTTAAAATCAAAGAGAAATACAGAAAAATTTTGAGAAAAGAGAGGGATACAAGAAAAATATGAAAAGAAAGTTAATAGCTTGATAAAAGAGGCACAAAATATAGTGAATAATGCCTTAAAAAACAGAATTGACCAAATAGTAAAAGAAGTACAAAAGTTCACTGAATAAAAGAACTTCTTAAGAAGTGGAATTGGTCAAATAGGGGAAAAAAGCATAAATGCTCACTGAAGAAAGAAATTTCTTAAGTAAAATCGATCAAATCAAGCCAAAAGAATGACAAAAATGGAAGGAAATATGAAATATTTTTATAAAAGTATCTGATATGGAAAATAGATCAAGAAGAAATAATTTAAGGATTATTGTACTACTAGAAAGCCATGATCAGAAAAAGAACCTAGATATATTTCAAGAAATTATCAAGGAAACGTGCCCTGATATTCTGGTATCATAGGGTAAAATAAAAATGGATTTACTGATGCATTCTGGGAAAGTGGCAGAATAGAGTATGAAGTTTCCTTGATCTCCTAATACTACCCATGAACAACCAAAAATAACTCCACAGAATTAAAGCTAAAAGCAGCAAAAATAGACAGGAGTTGGGAGTAAAGCTGAACAGCCAGGGACAACTAGGAAAGATGATATCTGATTTGGTGACCTCAGTTCTACCATTGCAAGCCCTGGGGGTAGGAAGAGAGGAAACAACCTGGAATCAAGAAGGACCACCTCACCTTGTTTGCAGAGTCCCAGAGTTTGTGTCCCTGACCTTGTGTGTAACTAAGATGAATTCACTCATGGGAAGAAAATGGATAGCAGAAAGGATTAAAATCTAGAAACTGACAAGAAACATAGAAAATGAAAAATAAATATAAAGTGAAGGTGAGGGGCTGGAGCAGAATATATTATGCCTCAGCTGATCCAGAGAAGGCAAGGGTAGCAGTCATGATCTCTGACAGAGTTAGGGCTAAAATGGATATAATCAGAAGGAATTAACAGAGTAACAATATTATGATGGAAGTGGGGGAGGTTAGTATACATTATCAATATTGGAGCTATATGTTCCAAGTATCCAGATTTTTAAAGGAAAAATTTAATGAGATACAGATAGAAATATATAACAAAGTAATAATAGTGAGGGACTTTAATTTCCCCCCTTCATAATTAGATAAATCTAGCCAAAAAATAAATAAGAAAGATGTTAAGGAGATAAATAGAATCTTAGATAAGTTAAATATTATAGATATCTGGAGAGCATCCACATACCTACATGAGGCTAGCAGTAGATCTAAGCCTGAGCTTACACATAACCCAAACTTAGTTTCTGGTGGGACAACAATGGTTTAGAGAGCATAAATGTTCTGCAAAAATTTTTATTTTTTTTAAACCCTTACCCTCTGTCTTAGAATTGTGATAATGAGATTAAATCTACTCTGCCCATCTTTAGATTTTATCACCAAAGGTAAAAACATTTCCACTTAACTCACAAGTTTGGTGGTCTGTGACCCACGTATGCTAGAGTAAGTGACAAATCAAAATTTACTGACTGCCTCCTGGGCAGTCCTAAGAAAAGCATCTGTTTTGATTGGACACGTAAACTAAGAGGAAGGCACAGGAAGGGCCCCTTTAAAAAGAGAGTTCGGTGAGCTGAGAGTCTCTTCTGTTTCATGAACAGGACCTGAAGGAGCACTTCTGGGTTGTGACCTGGACCTGGGACCTTAAGACCTTGGTGAGACTGCTCTTAAATCTCTCTCTTAGAACTACACGTGATGAGAGAATAAGGCTGACTCCTTTAACCTCCCAGGAGGTAATAGCCTTGATTGGGAAAAGCCTTTATGGGCTAAAACTCTTAATTGACTTTTAGACTCTGGCTGGGCCTCTGGAGCCCTGTCAGAGTAAAGCCCAGACTTGAATACAAATATCTTATTCTACCCTTTTCTCATCTTTCTACTTCCACTCTCTCCTATATTTTGTAAATAAACTTCCATAAAAGTCATTTTGACTTTAGGTTATTTTTTAATTGGTGATTGATAATTATTCAATTCCCTGGTGACCTAACCTTTTAATATTCACCCAATCAAAACCCCCTTTTTACCCCTTACAGAATCAAGACTGTGTTTTAGTTATAAAGTAAGGGCTAGGTAATGAGGGTTAAGTGACTTGCCCAGGGTCACACAACTAGGAAGTGTCTGAGGCCAGATATGAACCCAGGACTTCCCAACTCTAGACCTGAATCTCAATCCACTGAGCCACTTAGCTATCCCTTAAAAGTCTTACTTTAACAATCATTATACTGTAGAGGTAATCCTGAATTCCTGAGGGTTATGGCATTGGAACAAAAGTTCTACCAGGTATGACCAAGTTGGAAAGACTTGGTTTTATAAAGAGTATGGTCCTAGTAATAGATTGTGTCTGCTGCCTAATGAACAATCTAGCTAAATATGGTCTTGGTAGCATGTGAAATGAGAACCAGGCTGGCTAAGTCGATCAAAATAAATGCTGATAAAACATGGAGAAAAAAGGACTAATATTGCTAGAGTAGTTGTAAATTTTTTTTTTTTAGAAAAGGAGTTGGAAATATACATTAAGAGTTATAAAGCTGTTCATGATCATTAATCTAGTGATCTCATTTCTAAGATTAGGCCCTAGGGGCATCATAGAGAGGATAAAGAACTGTGTATGTATGAAAATATTTAGGGAAGCTTTGTTTCTAATGATAAAGTAACTGAATATAACACAAAATTCAATGACTGGGAGAAATGACTGAATCAATTGTGATATTTGAATATAACAGATTGCATTATGTTATTGCAAATGGCAAATATTAGAAAAATAAGAAAAATATGAAGAGGTGAAAAAAAGAAGAGAGGATAAGAATAATATATAAAATAATTACATTAAAAATAAGCTACAAAATAAAGAGAAAAGGGATCAAAGTAAAATAAATTCAAAGGAAACTCAAAAACAAAGGATGTTTATATTAGCACATATATAATTTATTTATTTTTAAACAAATTATAAACATTAGAGTTTGTGGTTTGCACATAATTTTTTTGCATTTCTTTTTTTAAATGGTTTTTGGTCGTTGTAGTTACTAAAGTATATTACTTTAAAAATCGAGAAGAAAAAAAAACTTTACCAATTACCTGCTTAAAGAGATCCTAAGATTAAAACTTCCAGAAATAGAACCAACTTCCAAAATTCCATGTCAAGTAGAAAATATTGTAAGCAGTCAGAAAAAAATAACTCATACTGTAGAGTCACAGTCAATATAATAACAAATTTAGCCGCTTCTACACTAAAGAAGCAGAGAGTTTTGAATGTGATATTCCAAAGGGCAAAGCAGCTAGGATCACAATCAAAAATAAAAACTGAGTATAATCCTTCAGGGGAAAAAATGAATATTTAATGAATAGAAAACTTTCGGGTATTCCTGTTGAAAAGACTAGAACTTAAAGAGAAAATCTGACTTTTAAACTCACAACTCCAGAGAAGCATAAAAAGTAAACATGAAATAGAAAATCATAAGGGAATCAATAAGGTTAAAATATTTGCATTTCTATATGGGAAGATGATGCTTGATACTCATAAGAATTTTATAATTTGGGGGGGTTGTTAGGACAGCACATAAAGGGTGTGAGTGTAAGATGAAAATTATCTCATAAAAGAAGTGAGAAAGGAAGAGCTTTTTAAATAGAGGAGAAGATGGGTGTGTTTGGTAGGCAACACTTGAATACTGACTAAAAAAATGGGAATAACACTTTAGATTTGGGTGTAAAACACTGAATTCAATGGGTAGGTAAATCTATCTTACCCTACCAGGAAATAGTAAGGAAAGGGGAAAAGAGAAGGGAAGGGAACAGAAGAATAGGCAAGTTCATGGAAGCAGCGATTAGAAGCAAAACAGCCTTTTGAGGAGGGACATAGGAAATAAGGAGAGCAAGAATAAGAGCAAGAGAGAAGGAAAAAGAGGGAAAAATAAAATGAAGGAAAATAATAATCGTAACTGAATATAAATTAAATGAACTTACCCAAAAACAAACGGATTAAAAAGCCAGAATCCAGCAATGTGTTGTTAAGAAACACACTCAAAGCAGAAAAATATAGAATAAAAATCAGAGGCTGGCAATATAACAATAAAGGAAAATAATAAAAGGTGGAAGGGATGCAGCAAAATTGGGACACTGATGCATTGCTGGTGGAATTGTGAATAATCCAACTATTTTGGAAGGCAATTTGGAATTATGCCCAAAAGGCGTTAAAAGATTATATGCTCTTTGATCCAGCAATATCACTACTAGGTTTGTACCCCAAAGAGATAATAAGGAAAAATACCTGTTTAAAAATATTCATAGCCAACTCTTTGTGAGGGCAAAAAATTAGAAAATGAAGTATTGTTCCTAAATTGGGGAATAGCTGAACAAATTATGGTATCTGATGGTGATGGAATACTATTGTGCTGTAAGGAATGATGAACTGAAGGATTTCTATATGAACTGGGAGAATCTCAATGAACTTATGCAGAGTGAAAGGAACAGAACCAGGAGAACATTGTACAAAGTAAAACACTGTGGAACAATCCAATGCAATGGACTTTTTTACTAGTAGCAATACAACAAGCCAGGATATTCCTGAAGGACTTATGTGAAAGAATGCTCTCCACATTGAAAGAACTATGGAAGAAGAAATGCAAAAGAAAACATATGACATCACTTATTACATATATATATATTTATATATATGTATATATATATATAAAACCCCAATTAACATATCCATATGTATATGGGTATGTTATTTGGATTTTAGGCTTTAAAAGATTGCTCTATAGCAAAAATGAATAATATGGAAATAGGTATCAAGTGACAACATTTGTACAACCTTAGTGGATTTGCTTGTCAGCTCTGGGAATGGGGAGGGAAAAAAAATGAATTTGTAAACACAGAAAAATATTTTTAAATAAATTAAAAACAAATTTTAAGTCAGGGGCTGTAGCAGATTCAATTATGCTTCAGATGAATCTTAAAGAAGAAAACAAGGGTAGCAATACTGATTTCAAAGGAAAAGCAAAGAGACCTAATTAAAAGAGAAAAGGAGTGAAACTACATTTTGTTAAGAGGTGCCATAAACTGTGAAGTAATTTTAATACTAAATATGTGTGCACCAAATGGCATAACATCCAAATTCTTAAAGGAAAACAAATTACAGGAGGAAATAGAGAGTAAACTATACCATTGGGAGACTTCAACTTTTCCCTATCATAACTAGATAAACCTAAGCATCAGTAAGAAAGAAGTTAGGGAGATGAATAGACATTTAGAAGTTAGATATGATAGACTTCCAAAAAAATTGAATGGAAATGGAAAGGAATATACCTTCCCAGCTACCCATGACAACTTCCCAAAAATTGGTCATGTATTAGGGCATAAAAGATTAACAACCAGACACATAAAACAGAAATATTTCATGCATCCATTTCAGAACATAATGAAAAAAACTTATATTCAATGAAAGGATATGGAAACATAGATTAGATATTAATTGGGAACTAAATAATCTAATCCTAAAGAACAAGTTGGTCAAAGAACAAACCATAGAAACAATAATTTCATTAAAAAAGGAGAATAATAGGAAAACTTACCAAAATTTGTGAGATGTAGCCAAAACAATATTAGGGATATTTTATATCTCTAAATATTTACATCAATGATAAAATAGAGAAAGAGTAGTTCAAGCTGGGTATGCAACTAAAAAAAAAAAACTAGAAAAAATCCTGAAAATCAAAGGAGAGGTTAATAAAACTGAAAATAAGAAAAATGTTGAAATAATAAATAAAATTAGGAGCTGGTATTAAGAAAATAAACAATTGATAAATTTAACTTTAAAAAAGAAAATCAAATTACTAGTATCAAAAATGAAAAGAATGAATTCACCATTGATGAAGATGAAATTAAAGTAATTATTAGGAACTATTTTGCCCAATTGCATGCCAATAAGTCTGGCAACTTAAATGAAATAGATGAATGCTTATGAAATACCAGTCTCCCAGATGAATAAACCATAAATGAGCTCCTTCAGAAAAAATCCACAGAACCAGATAGATTTACAAGTGAATTCTGCCAAACTCTTAAACAACAATTAATTTTGGGGCAGTTAGATGGTTCAGTGGATGAAGAGCCTGGCCTAGAGTTAGAAGACCTGGTTTCAAATTTGACCTCAGACACTGCCTAGTTGGGCAAGTAATTTAGCCCCAATTATATAGGCCTCACCACTCTTCTGATTTGGTCCTGATATTTAGCATCGATTCTGAGACAGAAGATAAGAGTTTAAAAAAGAATGATTGATTCCAATACTATATATATATATATATATACTATTTGGAAATATAGGCAAAGAAGGAATACTACCAAATTCCTTTTATGACACAAACCTAAGCCAAGAAGAGCAGAAAAAAACAGAGAAAGAAATTTATAGGTCAATTTCCTTAATGAATATAAATGCAAAATTCTTAAAATTAGCAAGGAGATTACAGCAACATATCTCAAAGATCATATATATGTATTAGGAAAACTATCAACAAAAGTGAACATATCAGTACAAAACCAAGAGAAATCATATGATTATCTCAATAGATACAGAAACAGGTTTTGACAAAATACAATACTCATTCTATTAAAACACTAGAAAGCATAGAAACAAATGGAGATCTTAAAAAGATAAATATCTAGCTAAAACTCTCAGTGAGCATTATCTGTAATGGAGATAAGCTAGAAGCCTTTCCAATAAAATCAAGAGTGAAACAAGGATGTCCTTATTACTACTATTATTCAGGATGGTCTAGAAATGCTAGCTATAGAAAAAGAGAAGAAAAGGAAATTAAAGGTATAAGAACAGGCAAAGAAGAAACAAAATTCACTCTTTGAAAATAATATGAGGGCATACTTGGAGAATCCTAGAAAATCAAATAAAAAAATAAAAAACTATTTGAAATAAATACTTCAACAAAGTTGCAAAAAAACCCCACATAAATTATTAGCATTTCTATATATTACCAACAAAGTTCAGAGGGTAGTGACAGAAAGAGAAATTTTATTTCAAATAACTGTAGACAGTGTAAAATACTTTGGAAGTCTACCTGCCAAGGCAAATCCAAGAATTATATAGAACACACTTTATATGCAAATAAAGTCAGTTCTATACAGCTGGAGAAATATTAATTGCTCATAGGTAGGCTGAGCCAATATTATAAAAAAGACAATTTCACCTAAATTAATTGACTTATTTAGTGCCATACTAATCAAATTAACAAAAAAAAATTTTATGGAACTAGAAAAAAAAATAATTCACCAGGAAGAACAAAAGATAAAAAAGGGGGGGGGGGGGAAATCAATGAAAAAAATGTAAAGGAAGGTGGCTTAGCAATACCAGAGTTCAAACTTATTACAAAACAGTAATCTGACATATACAAAACAATCTGGTATAGGCTATATAGTGGTGGGTAAGTGGAATAGATTAAGTACACAATATACAGTAGTAAATGACCAAAGTAACCTAGTATTTGACAAACTCCAAGACACAAGATTTTGGGACAAGAACCGTTCACAGAATCTTAAAAAATATATTGCTGTTTTCTGTCTGATGTGGTTTTAGGATTTCAAGAGATTTGGGGAAATATATGAAAAAAATTAAAACAGAACGGAACCCCAATTCAAGTCCAGATGAACTGCCAATATGCCACAAGACCAACAGTGGGAAGAGTGGATGATAACAACCTAAAAGCTAACTGTAAGAATGGGAAAGGAAAAATATCTGCGTGCTATTTTGCCTTGTGTCCTCCTCCTCTCCCTGTAAGTACATAAGCATATGAATTTGTAGATGATCATTGTTAACACAAGTAAAAAGCAAAGCAACAGTAAGTACAGAACTGGCTTCCTCTTCCTACATTGTCATAAAACAAAGATTTGTACTTGACACTTTTTTTCAGCATTAGCTTTCCTACCCCATACCTCATGTTTCAATTGTCCCATATGCTACCCTTTGTGTCCTATTCTGGATCATAACAGTTTATTGTTATAGCAGCTAAATCAAAGAACAGATGACAGCACAGAGGCTATTTTCATAATGGGATCCTGACTGTATTTTTCCAATCATCATTAAATTTTTAAAGGAACAATTCCTTTACCTGCAATATTGCTACTGAGCTCCAGAGTACAGGACTATTTACATGTCATAATTAGCTTGTGTTGTTAAGGTGAAATACCTGCACAATTCAGGCAAGAAAAGGAAAGGGGGGAAAATGGATGTTTTTGCAAATGAATCTTCTCTAATTTGGGCCACATTATAGCTGCTTTCCAGGGAAATTTAGTTTCCTAAAATTGGTCACTTTTAGATCAAACTGACTTAAAGAAAAAACAAATGAATAATTCTGAAAACTTACCTTATCTGTCTAGAATCCTTAAAAGTGCCACAAAGCAGCTTGAAAGCACAAGGATTTTAGCTGACTTTCTAGTTTGGGACCTCAAAATAAATCAGGAATTCACATGAAAACAAAAACAAAAGACTTTTACTTTTAAAATGTGCAAGTCTAGCTTTTCCACGGTTACTAAAAGTCTCTGAATGGAGCCCTTGAAGTAGAGTTTTTAAGTCACAGAATCCCAGAAACTGAAGAATTTTAATCATCTGAGATAGGAACCTTCTGTTCTACTGAAGAGGAAATGGAGTCCCAAAGAATCAATGTCTCCTTTCTAAGATCAGGCTGTTTCCAGTGGCCAATGGTCAAAGTCAGTCAAAATGAAGAAGCCAAAAGCTTCCTTCCTTGTTTCCTTTCTTCTTCTTCTTCTTCTTCTTCTTCTTCTTCTTCTTCTTCTTCTTCTTCTTCTTCTTCTTCTTCTTCTTCTTCTTTTCTCTCTCTCTCTCTCTCTCTCTCTCTCTCTCTCTCTCTCTCTCTCTCTCTCTCTCTCTTTCTTTCTCTTTCTGTTCGCTTGTGTCAACTTCCCTTTGGTTTCTTCTTGTCCTCTCAGCCCCAATTATTTGACTAGTAAGGAGTTAAGCAACTACTTTCTGCTTGCTGTCAAACTTGGTGCTTTGAGTAGGGCACAGATAAAAATGAAATAGTACTGATCCTCAAGAAGTTAAGTTCTAATGAGAAAGAAATAGTATATATACAGAGACAAATAAAGCGAGAGAGGACATTGTATTTAAAATGTAAGGAAAGTATTAAGGATAGAAATTTATCATTGACAGGTAAAAGCAAGTTATTAAACAAAATTAATAATACACTCAACCTATGAGGCCCTTTAAGTGACCCTAAGAAACACTAATATTTTTAGTTCAAAATTACAGCCCGGGAATGTTTTTGGCAAGAGACTTCCCAAATGATGATGATAATAACAGACCTAAAAATTATCCTTGTTTCAGTGTTCATGGGAAAGGGGAAACATGTGCATAGACACACACATATTTTTCTGAAAAATTAGCTGAAAGATTTTAAACTAATTTAATATTTTCCCCTAGATGTATGTATAGAGGGGTCTATAATGTAATAATTCTTAATAAGAGACAACGAGTGGTATATAATGGATAGAAGACCAGTTTTGAAGGCAGGAAGAGAGGTTATCAGGTCTCACCTTAAATAAATATTAACTGTATGATGACAGGCAAGTCCCATAATAACCTCTGTTTGCCTCAGTTTCCTCATTTGCAGGGTTTTTAGCCAGGAATAAGGAGCATGCCCAATGTGCAGAGCAAAAGTGACCTATTATGAGTGCATTTTATGAGTCTCAGAAAATCCACACACTCCATGGTTTTACAGACTCATGAAGGCAGAAGCCAGTTTTCATGAGGAGCGAGAAGATCAAAGAGAAAATGTATTTTTGTGATGGCAAAGAATTGGAAATTGAGGAGATGCTTATTAATTGGGGTATGGCTAAACAAGATGTAGCATGTGATTGTGATGGAGTACTAATATGCTATTAGAAATTACGGTTGGGTGGTTTCAGAAAAACTTTGAGATCTATATGACCTGATGCAAAGTGAAGTGAACAGAACCAGGTACAAAGTAACTCCATTATTGTAATGATGATCAATTATGAAAGATTTAGCTGTACTGATCAATACAATATAAAACAAGCTAGTTTCAAAGGACTCATAATGAAAAAAAATGCTATTCACCTCCAGAGAGAAAACTGATAAATTTGAAGTGCAAATTTAAATATAATTTCTCACTTTATTTTTCTTGCTTTTGTCTTGCAATATAACTAATATAGAAATATATTTTACAAGATTTCAAGTGAATAACTAATGTCATATTACTTGCCTTCTCAAAGGACAGGGGATGAGTGAGAAGGAGGGAGAGAATTTGGAACTCAAAAAATTTTTAATGCTAAAAATTAATAAAAAATATATTATTTTAAAAAAAGAAAATTATATGGGGAGGAATTAAGGAAGCAGCATATGTAGGTTATTGGTTGGAAATTTAATGAAAGCTATCAGTGAAATAAGATGGAAGTTAATAATTTTCAGTGCTAACTGAGAAATTTAGCTTTTTAACCAAGTCATTCATGACCTCCTTGTTTCTGTTAATGATAGTCATTCTCTGTTCACTTAAGCTTAAAAATCTTGACTCGTTTTTTACTCTTCTCTCTTCCTTTCTCTTCATTCCATTGCACCACACACTATCAGACTACCATAAGATCAAACTTTTTAATGTTATTTTTATCTTGTCATTTCCCTGTTTAAAACAAAACAAAGCACTTTTACCTAATAACATTTATATCAGAAACTCTTATATTCCAGGAAAGTGCCACTAAACTTTTCTATAAGGATTTCTTAGTAAGTACCAATTTTAGACTACTGTACTCTGAGGACATTCACCATAATAAATACTACCTCGAATTTGCTTTAGCAGATATGTCAAATTGTCCTCCTCTCTTTTAATAAAAGAGCCATTAAAACATGTCACATTTTACTGGAAGGGAGGAAGAAATGTGTTTTGAAAACACATTTTTCACGGAATACCATGAGCCCATAGCCTCAAAAAGATAACTAATAGGATCATAACCTATTGCTTCTATAATCCTATCCAGCATTGGCATGGTCTCAGGGACTAAATTACTTGAAATATAAACAAAAGACAATGTTTTCAGAGCACAGGGAACTCCCTAATGAAGTAGGTGTCAGCAAAATACCTAACTTTTATGCCACCAAAGATTTTGCTTTCTAGGACTGATTTCTTTTAATGCTGAGAAGTCCTATGTGTCATTCACAGTAAAAATGTTTTAACTTAAAGCTCAATAGAGAAAAAAATTTCCTGCAAATGTTTCTTTGGATTTATTTCAGTCTCGCCTATCTAAAACACTCACATTAGAACAGGACATTAGAAGTGACCTCAATCTCCATTTCCCTTTCTATTTCCATCGCAATTTCCCGTTGGATTAAGCAGAACACATTCTCAGCATGAAAACATTAGCAAAGTAAAAAGAATATTAATAACACAGTCACTAATAAGAAAAATCCTCTGGTCTCCTCACTTCAACCTACATTAAATAACAAACATTTCAAGAGCATTGCTATATCCCACCTTAGGCTTTATGCAACATAAATTACAGAGCATACCCACAGAGCTGCCATAGATAACTAAGGAAAGGAAATTTGCATGTTACAGGAAAAGACCTGAATATATGTAAAGTGTGACTAAAAAAGTTTTATACATTCCTCTCAAAGAAAAGCTCACCTCCCAGTTACTTTTTCAATGTTAAAAACCATGGGTATTTATTTAAAGCCATCTTTGGAAAAAGTGAATTAGAAAAATTACCCTGTGTCCTAGGGGGTACAAGAAGGTAGTTAGTGTTCTTCCATTTAAGAAGAAGAGTTGGCAATGAATATATTGATACCCAAAAAAGCATCTGAGGCTTGAAAACATAAATACATATGTATGTATTCAAGTCTCAGGTATACATATATATTTTTTGTGTGTATATATATATATAGTATGTATTTTATATATTTGTATATATATATATTTTTTTGTATACATACATATATTGTATTTGTATACATATATGTATATTATATGGCATCTATATACATATATTTGTATATGTATATATGCATATATATATAAAACACTACACACATACGTATCTGTAAAAAGCTCTAGAGAAAGGTCTATAGCACCTTGAATAAATCCTCTGTAGAAGATTTATAGGAATATGTAGGCAACAATCAAAAAGAATAAAAAATCATGACTATATCATGATATATGCCATTGCAGATGGTACTCATATGGATGGATTAGAAAGATGGCTCAGTGGATAGTGTCAAGCCTGGAATTAAATACTCGAGCTCAAATTCAGCCTCAGATACTTAATATCTGTATGACTCTGAGCAAGTCACCTAACCTTTGCTTGTCTTAATCAGTTAGAGAAGGAAATGGCAGACCACTCCAATATCTTTGCCCAGAAACCACATAAGACGCCCTTGAAAAGAATCTCAGAAACAATCCAATCCAAAAGGATTGACATCCAGTAAGGTTCAGCAACTTGCCCAAGTTAACAAAGGTGGGACATGAATACACATTCTTTGACATCTGAATCAGTGTTCTTTCCACTGCAGTATATTTTCTTCCTTCCCTTTTCTTCCTAGAATCTGAAGGTCCAGGAAGAGTTACCACAAAAGCATGACCTATAAAGCAATGTTATGCAAATGAACTTATAGTCTTGGTATGAAACATCATCTGAATAAAAGCGCCATACAACTTGCATTTAAAAGCTTGACACACTCATGTAATCCTTATTAACTTCTAATTTAAACGTTTTTTACCAAAGTTTTGTAACAATTGTTTGCTGTGTTATATTGTCTGCACTGCCATGGAATATCTTGCTGATATAGTCTTTTGGCACATAGCTTTTAGAAAACGACTGTTTAGAATTCCCAACAGAAGCTGAGATGGTTTAAATGTATTGGGGGGGGTAGAATTACAAGGACATCATTTGTGACATATTACATGCAAGAAAACACATGGACAGTATTGGCATGCCAAGGTCCTTGGAGTCATTAAGAATCAGACATGAATGAATGACTAAACAACAGCAACACATATGGATGACCTCAAGAATCCATTGAAATGCTAAAGGTTAGAAAGTTAATGAAAGAGCCAGCCTCAGGAATTATATCTCAATTTAGTAGGTAAAATGTAACCACTGAAGTTTTGGGGACAGAAGAACATAATGAATATATTATGGATAAATAGACTGACAGATACATACACACATATACATATGTATGTACATTTGTTGTTTAGTTGTATCAATCCTGTCTGCCTCTTGCTGACCCCATTTGGAGTTTCATGCAAAAGATATTGGAGTGCCTTGCCATTTCCTTCCCCAACTCATTTGACAGATGAAACTGAAGCAGAGTTAAGTGACTTGCCCAGGGTTCACACAACTGGTAAGCATCTGAAGCCAGATTAGAACTCAGGAAGTTGTCTTTGTGATTCCATCCTTGGCACTCTATCCATTGTGCTACACTGACTATAATTATCCCTATTTCTTTTTTTTTTTTACATTTTTAAACCCTTAACTTCTGTGTATTGACTCCTAGGTAGAAGAGTGGTAAGGGTAGGCAATGGGGGACAAGTGACTTTGCCCAGGGTCACACAGCTGGGAGTGTCTGAGGCTGGATTTGAACCTAGGACCTCCCGTCTCTAGGCCTGACTCTCAATCCGCCGAGCTACCCAGCTGCCCCCCTAACCCTATTTCTTTTTTTTTTTGTTTTTTTGTTTTTTTTTTAAACCCTTGTACTTCGGTGTATTGTCTCATAGGTGGAAGATTGGTAAGGGTGGGCAATGGGGGTCAAGTGACTTGCCCAGGGTCACACAGCTGGGAAGTGGCTGAGGCCGGGTTTGAACCTGGGACCTCCTGTCTCTAGGCCTGACTCTCACTCCACTGAGCTACCCAGCTGCCCTCTAACCCTATTTCTTAAGAGAAGCTTAATCAATGTTATCACAATGATAACAGTTATCACAATGAATAGGCCCAATGAACTCATAAATAGGTTCACCCACCAAACACTGAACTCTCTTCCAAGTGAAGAGACATTAATAGCCAAAGACAACTCCAGGTTATAATACAATCTTCTTTGCAAATATTATGTAGAAAGATAGTAGAAGAATATAAGTAATACTCCTCATAAAACAAACACACAACACCCTCCCCTACCAAATAAAATAAAATTTTAAAATGGTAGAGGGGAAAATAGGCAGAAATCTTAGCATGAGTTCCAACTAAGACAGATCATCCAAAAGCATTTGTAGATGAAATTGGAATGTGATTTTTAAATTTGAAAAAAAAGAACAGATTTTCCAATATTTCTATATAGTTATCCATTATCATCATTGACAATAATGGAACCACTAGTGTTAGCCTGTAACTTTTCAGAACCGATGTGCTTTATGAGAAAATATAAAATGTTTAAAAATATGAAGGAAGAATGTCTATACTAGCCTAAATAGGCAAAGAAGAAACCCTTGTTGATAGTGACAAAATTTAGAGAGAAATGACTAGAAACTTCTTCAAGGCCATGAAATTGCTCAGGTTTTATGCATTATAAATTTATTGTACGTAACTTCAGTCAGTCCTTTACTGCTTAGCAATCCTTTTAACCTATACTCATCGGTTCACTTTTGTTTTCTCCCAAAGCAAATTTTTTTTCTCTCTTCAAGCTCTGTATACTACCATCTTCCCATTTTCCTATATCAACAGGGGCCTGAGAAATCCTGCTCCCTCTCTCAATCCTATTGACAGGCCTCTCTTATCATAGTGCTCCTTCTTGTGGTGTTTATTTTCACTTATGAAATCTGAGGAGGGACCTCTCTTCCTGATTTATTTCATGATCCTATTCTACCTTTCTACAATATTATTCTAGCAGTTATTATTTCTCTTTCAGATTTCTTTAGTCATTACCTCTCTGCCTATCTCATTAAGAGGGTTCATTGTATAAGACTAAAAAAAACTATAGCTCTCTTGTGGTAAAAACAAAACTGGAAACCCACAAATGAAGAATAGCTGAATAAATTGTGGTAAATGAATGTGATGGAGTACAATAGTGCTCTAAGAAATGAGAAAACAGAAGACTTCATAATTACATGGAAAGATTTGTATGAACTGATGCAAGGTTACATAAGAAGAACCAGAAGAATGATTTATACTATAACATTGACATTATAAAAATAATCAGTTTTGAAGACTTTTATGAACTGATGAAAAATTAAATGGCCAGAACCAAGGGAACCATTTATATAATAATAGCAACACTGTAAAAACAAGCAACTTGGAACACTATAAGAACTATGATAAAAACAATGATTAACAGCAATAGTATGCAATGATCAACTATGAATGACATAGTTATTGTCAGCAATGCAATGATTCAAGACAGCTCCAAGGGACCCATGGAGAAAAAAAGCTATCCATCACCAAAGAAGGAACTGACTGAATCTGAATGCAGACTGAAGCAAACAATTCTTCACTTTATTTCTTTCATGAGGTTTTTTCTTGTGAGTGATATGTGTCTTCTTTCACAACATGATAAATATGGAAATATATATTGTATGATAGCACATGAATGATCTATATTTTTTTACCTTCTATCTCAGGGAGAGAAGAGAAGAGGAAGGGAATGACAGAACATAGATTGCAAAATGTCAAAAAATTATTATTAAGAACAGCAACTATATTAAAAAAATAAATGTTTAAAAAGACCATTCAAGCATGATTCCAGAGAAATGATGATAAAACATGCTATCTACAGAGAGATGGTAGATTTAGGGTGCAAAATGACTGACAGAGTGAGTGTAAAGGAATCTAGAGATAGAAGACAGAGTGATTTAAAGAAGGAAGAGCAGGGAGGCAAGGTAGTTGGATTGTAGAACACATAGAGGGAAGTAAAGTGTAACCCAATTAGAAAAGGTAAAGAAAGAAACAAGTTATGAAGACCTTTAAATGCCAGAGGGTTTTGTATTTGATCTTGGAAGTAATTTATGGAGACACTGGAGTTTATTGAGAAGGGACAGAAAGGAGGAAAGATGAAATGATCAGATCCGTGTTTTAAGAAAATCACTTTAGTGGTTTATAGTGAGGAGAGACATGAGGTAGAGAGACAAAGAAGAAAGTTATCACAATAGCTAAGCGGGGGGGGGGGGGAATGAGTAGGATCTGAAACTGAGTTGTAAATAGGAAAGAAAAGAGACCTACAAGAGATGTTGGGAAAACAGAAATAAAAAAAAATTGGCAGCAGATTGGATATGTAGGTTGTGTGAAAATGATAAGTCAAGGAGGATACTGAGTTTTGAGCCTAGGCTAGCATGATTAGGAAGATGATGGTGTCCTTGACATTAATAGGGAAATTTGGAAGAGGAAAAGATTTGGGAGAAAGATAATGAACTTTGTTTTAGGCGTGTTGAATTTGAGATGCCTATAGGTCATGAAATTCAAGATATTCAAAAGGTAGTTGGCAAAGTAGTATTAAGCCTCAGGAGTGAGATTAAGGCTGGTCATATAGATTTCGAAATCATCCTCTTGGAGTTGATAATTAAATCCATAAAATTGGATGAGATCACTAAATGAGATAGTTTAAAGGGAAAAGGGAAGAGGGGCCAAGTCAGAGCTTTGGAGAAAATTCATAGTTAGTAGATCTGAAATGGATGAAAATTCAGGAAAGGAGATTAAAAAGATGCCAGAAATAAAAGAAGAGAACCAGAAGAGAGTGGTATTAAAAAACCTAACAGGAAAAAGTGATCAGCAATGCTAAAAGCTGCAGTGTGAAAAAGAGGTTAAGAAGTATAAGGATTGAGAAAAGACCATTACCTTTAGCAATTAAAAGGTCAATAATTCTAAACCAAAAGAACTAAAGTAACAACAATTAAAGAACAGAGAACAATTGTGGTAGGGGGCAGTTCATTTGGACAGGAAAAAGCTGGTTGGTTGTACTGCTGGTCACAGAGGATTACCTTCTTACTTTAAAAATTCATCTCGACTTCCAGTAAGATGGCGGCAGAGTAAGGAGAAGCTGCTCAATCTCTCCTAACCGAAGCATACAGGACTCCTCAAGGGGACATAAAAACGAACCCAGATGAACGAAGGAACCCCACAAAAGGGCACAGCATTGAAGGTATGCAGAATCGGGGCATTTCCACACTATAAAAGGGTGAAACAGCTCTCACTAAAACACAAGAGGAAGAAGCCCCTCCACTCCCCTACACACCACGCACAGCGCCAAGGCCAACACACAAGAGTGAAAACAGGATTGGGGCAACCAGTAAATCACTAGCAGCCCCAGGGCTTGAACCTGTGAGCTGCAAGATGTGGGACCCCAAGTGGCTGGGGTGTGTGCATGGACGTTCCCTGGAGTCTGCGCGGGTGAAGACATTGCCCTGGGCGCGGACAAAGATCTCTAATGTAGGGACTTTCCTGAGCCTCTGCAAGGGAGAAGGCATTGCCCCAGACGCGAATAAAGATCTCTAAAGCAGGGACTTTACCCGAGCGGGTGAAGGCAGTGCCCTAGGCGCGAATAAAGATCTCCAGCGCAAGCTAGGACATTGAGTGAGGACCCAGTGTAGACGGGAGCTTGGCTGTGGAAGCAGCCCCCAAGACCACTGAAGGAGCCTCAGGCAGAGGGGCAGACCGGGGACTACCAGGAGGCCTGACCCCAAGGACAAGGAGACCGGAGCCCTCGTGAGCTTAGAAAGTGCAGGCAGACCCTGAGTGTGAAGACAAAGCTGAAAAGGGGCTGGGCTAACAATGGCAAGCCATAGGGAAGCCCAGAAGAAAAAGATTATGAAGAAAAATTCTGGAACACTTGACAACTTCTACACAGAGAAAATCCAGACAACAGAGGAGGCCAAACAAAAATCCAAACCTCCCCAAAACAATGAAAGCTGGTCACAAGCTATTGAAGAGTTCAAAAATGAGATGTTGAGGAGGATGGAAGAGATCTGGCAAGAAAATAACAGTTTAAAAGGCAGAATTTCGCAATTGGAAAGCAAGGCAAGTCAACTAAAGACCAGAAATGACCAGATTGAAAAGGAAAACCAAAAGATTATAGCCGAAAATCAAAAGATGATAGCCGAAAACCAGTCCTTAAAGGCTAGAATTGAACAATTAGAAGATAATGATCTCTCAAGACAACAAGAACAAATAAAACAAAGTCAAAAGACTGAAAAAATAGAAGGAAACATGAAATATCTCAATGAGAAAGTGACAGACCAAGAAAACCAGTCTAGAAGAGACAATTTGAGAATCATTGGTCTCCCTGAAAAGGGAGAAATTAATAGAAATTTGGACTCCATACTAAAAGAAATTATTCAGCAAAACTGCCCTGAAGTTCTATAACAAGAGGGCAATATAGACATTGAAAGGATCCATAGATCACCCTCTACAGTCAATCCAGATAAGACAACGCCCAGGAATATAATAGCCAAATTCAAGAGCTTCCAAGTAAAAGAAAAATCTTACAAAGAAGCCAGAAAGAGACAATTCAAATATCAAGGAGCACCAATCAGGATCACACAGGATCTGGCAGCCTCCACGCTAAAAGACCGCAAAGCTTGGAACATGATATTCAGAAAGGCAAGAGAGCTGAGCCTTCAGCCATGAATCAACTACCCATCGAAACTGACTATATACATCCAGGGGAAAGTATGGGCATTCAACAGAATTGAAGATTTCCAAGTATTTGCACAAAAGAGACCAGGACTAAATGGAAAGTTTGATACCCAACCACAAAAATCAAGAGAAACATGAAAAGGTAAATAAGAAACAGAGGGTAAAGAAAGCAAACTCATAATTTTTTAAACTTGACTCTTTAAGGGCTTAAATAAGATCTAATTATCTGTATTACTATGAGGAGAAATACTATATATCATTCTCTGTAGTGAACTCTACTCACTATTATAATATTCACTATTATAACAACCAGAAGAATAATTCATAGGGAGAGGACAGGATACTAAATGGTCTAAGATGACATGGGGGGGGTGGGAAAGAGGGGGAGAATAGTAGGGGACACCAAGAAAAATCTGAGTAAATAAGAAAAATAGGATATTCTCTTACATACAAAGAGGTCATGGGAAGGGGAGGGGATAAATACTATTATAAGAAGGAGAGGAAGAGAGCATTAAGAGGTAATAATCAAACCTTACTCTCAGTGTAATCAACCTGGAGAGGGAAGAGTAGCTTTATTATCCATTGGGATAAAAAACTCTATCTAACCCTACTGAGAAAGTCAGAAGGGATAAACCAAAGGGAGCAGGGGAGTGGGGAGGTCAAAAAAGGGAGGGGAGAAGAAGGGGGAGGGAATTCATTAGGCCTTTAGAAACCAAAAAGAGGGGAATAACAAGGGAGGGGGCAGAAAGGGAAGTCAATCAAGGGAGGAGATAAGGGTTACCGGCTCAAAGCAAACCACTGGTTTAAAAGAAAATAGTGTAAGAAGGGGTGGGTCTAAGGGAGGATAAAAAAATGTCAGTAAATGCACAACTGATAATTGTAACTCTGAATGTGAATGGGATGAACTCGCTCATAAAACGGAAGCAAATAGCAGAGTGGATCAGAAACCAAAATCCTACCATATGTTGTCTACAAGAAACACATATGAGGCGGGTAGACACACACAAGTTTAAGGTTAAGGGCTTGAGCAAAATCTTTTGTGTGTCAAATGAGAAAAAGAAGGCAGGAGTGGCTATTATGATCTCTGACAAGGCCAAAGTAAAAATAGATATGATTAAAAAAGACAGGGAAGGTCATTACATCCTGATTAAAGGTAGTATAAACAATGAGGAAATGACACTGCTCAATATATATGCACCAAGTGGTATAGCATCCAAATTCATAAAGGAGACACTGGCAGAGCTCAAGAAGGAAATAGATAGTAAAACCATAATAGTGGGAGATCTAAATATTCCTCTTTCAGATCTAGATAAATCAAACCAAAAAATAAATAAGAAAGAGGTAAGAGAGGTGAATGAAGTCCTAGAAAAATTAGATTTAATTGATATGTGGAGGAAAATAAAAAGGGACAAAAAGGAACATACCTTTTCAGGTGCACATGGTACATTCACAAAGATTGACCATGCAATAGGGCATAGAATCATTGCAAACAAATGCAAAAGAGCAGATATAATAAATGTAACCTTCTCAGATCATAATGCAATAAAAATAATAATTAGTAAGGGCACCTGGACAGGCAAATCAAAAACCAATTGGAAATTAAACAATATGATTCTCCAAAACAAATTTGTCAAAGAAGAAATCATAGAAACAATCAACAATTTCATTGAAGAGAATGACAATGATGAGACATCCTACCAAACTCTGTGGTATGCAGCCAAGGCAGTACTCAGGGGGAAATTTATATCCTTGAGTACATATATTAACAAATTAAGGAGGGCAGAGATTAATGATTTGGGTATGCAACTCAAAAAATTGGAAAGCGAGCAAATTAAAAATCCCCAGATGAAAATTAAATTAGAAATTCTAAAAATTAAGGGAGAAATTAATAAAATTGAAAGTAAAAGAACTATTGAATTAATAAATAAGACTAGAAGCTGGTATTTTGAAAAAACAGATAAAATAGACAAAGTACTGGTCAATCTAATAAGAAAAAGGAAAGAAGAAAACCAAATTGACAGTATTAAAGATGAAAAGGGAGACCTCACCTCTAATGAAGGGGAAATTAGGGCAATCATTAAGAACTATTTCACCCAATTATAAGGCAACAAATATAACAATTTAGGAGATATGGATGAATATTTACAAAAAAATATAAATTGCCTAGATTAACAGCAGAAGAAATAGAATACCTAAATAATCCCATATCAGAAATAGAAATTGAACATGCCATCAAAGAACTCCCTAAGAAAAAATCACCAGGACCTGATGGATTCACAAGTGAATTCTATCAGATATTCAAAGAGCAACTAATCCCAATACTATACAAATTATTTAATATGATAAGCAAAGAAGGAGCCCTACCAAATTCCTTTTATGACACAAATATGGTACTGATCCCAAAGCCAGGTAGACCAAAAACAGAGAAAGAAAACTATAGACCAATCTCCCTAATGAACATAGATGCAAAAATCTTAAATAGAATATTAGCAAAGAGACTCCAGCATGTAATTAAGAAGATCATCCACCATGATCAGGTGGGATTTATACCAGGAAGGCAAGGATGATTCAACATTAGGAAAACCATCCACATCATTGACCATATCAACAGTCTAATAAACAAAAATCACATGATTATCTCAATAGATGCTGAAAAAGCCTTTGACAAAATACAGCATCCATTCCTGTTGAAAACATTGAAAAGTATAGGAATAGAATGACCCTTCCTAAAAATAATAAACAGTATATACCTAAAACCATCAACAAGCCTTCCCAATAAGATCAGGAGTGAAACAAGGATGCCCATTATCACCTCTATTATTCAACATAGTACTAGAAACACTAGCAATAGCAATTAGAGAAGAAAAAGAAACTGAAGGTATCAAAATAGGCAATGAGGAGGTCACTCTTTGCAGATGATATGATGGTATACTTAAAAAAAAATCCTAGAGAATCAACTAAGAAGCTGGTAGAAATAATCAACAACTTTAGCAAAGTTGCAGGATACAAAATAAATGCACATAAATCATCAGCATTTCTATATATTTCCAACATATTAGAGCAGCAAGAGGTAGAAAGAGAAACACCATTTAAAATCACCCTAGACAATATAAAATACTTGGGAATCTATCTACAAAAACAAACATAGCAATTATACAAAAACAACTACAAAACACTATCCAAACGAATAAAACTGGATCTCAACAATTGGAAAGCCATTAATTGTTCATGGGTAGGACAAGCTAACATAATAAAAATGAACATTCTACCCAAATTAATTTCCCTATTTAACGCCATACCTATCAAACTACCAAAAAACTTCTTTACTGAATTAGGAAAAACTATAACAAATTTCATTTGGAATATCAAAAGATCAAGAAAATCAAGGGAAATAATGAAAAAAAATGTGAAGGAAGGGGGCCTAGCAGTACCAGATATTAAACTATACTATAAAGCAGCAGTCATCAAAACAATATAGTACTGGCTAAGAGATAGAAGGGAGGATCAGTGGAATAGACTTGAGGTTAATGATGTCAGCAAGACAGTGTATGATAAACCCAAAGAGCCCAACTTTTGGGACATGAATCCACTATTTGACAAAAACAGCTGGGAAATCTGGAAAACAATATGGGAGAGATTAGGTTTAGATAAACATCTCACACCCTACACCAAGATAAATTCAGAATGGGTGAATGACCTGAATGTAAAGAGGGAAACTATAAATAAGTTAAGTGAACACAAAATAGTATACCTGTCAGATCTCTGGGAAAGGAAAGATTTTAAAATCAAGAAGAGTTAGAGAAAATTACAAAATGCAAATTAAATGGTTTTGATTATATTAAGCTAAAAAGCTTTTGTACAAACAAAAACAATGTAGTCAAAATCAGAAGGGAAACAACAAATTGGGAAAAAATCTTTATAACAAAAAACTGACAGGGGTCTAATTACTCAAATATACAAGGAGTTAAAGCAATTGTATAAAAAATCAAGCCATTCCCCAATTGAAAAATGGGCAGGAGACATGAATAGGCAATTTTCAGGTAAAGAAATCAAAAGTATCAATAAGCACATGAGAAAGTGTTCCAAATCTCTAATAATTAGAGAAATGCAAATCAAAACAATTCTGAGGTATCACCTCACACCTAGCAGATTGGCTAAAATGAAAGAAGGGGAGAGTAATGAATGCTGGAGGGGATGTGGCAAAATTGGGACATTAATGCATTGCTGGTGGAGTTCTGAACTGATCCAACCATTCTGGCTGGCAATTTGGAACTATGATCAAAGGGCTCTAAAAGAATGCCTGCCCTTTGATCCAGCCTTACCATTGCTGGGTTTGTACCCCAAAGAGATCATAGATAAACAGACTTGTACAAAAATATTTATAGCTGCGCTTTTTGTAGTGGCAAAGAACTGGAAAAGGAGGGGGTGTCCTTCAATTGGGGAATGGCTGAACAAACTGTGGTATATGCTGGTGATGGAATACTATTGTGCTAAAAGGAATAATAAACTGGAGGAGTTCCAGGTGAACTGGAAAGACCTCCAGGAAGTGATGCAGAGCGAAAGGAGCAGAGCCAGAAGAACATTGTACACAGAGACTTATACACTGTGGTAAAATAGAATGTAATGGGCTTCTGTACCAGCAGCAATGCAATGACACAAGACAGCTATGAGGGATTTATGGTAAAGATACTACCCACATTCAGAGGAAGAACTGCAGGAGAGGAAACATAGAAGATAAACAATTGCTTGAATGCATGCGCTGAAGAGGACATGATTGGGGATGTAGACTTGAAATGACCACACCAATGCAACTAACAACAATATGGAAACAGTCCCTGAACAAGGACACATGTTACAACCAGTGGAAATGTGCGTCGGCCATGGGTGGGGGGAAAGCGGGGGGTGAAGGGGAAAGTAGGGGCAGGAAGCATGTAAACAGGTTAAAAATGAATATTAATAAATGTTTAAATTTAAAAAAAGGTCAATGATATCTTTGAAAGGAGAAGTTTCAGTTGAAGAATAAAATCAGAAGCCAGAATGCAGAGAATTTAGAAGGTAATGAGAGGAGAGGAAGTGGTGACGCCTAAAGTAGTTAGCTTTCTCAAGGAAATTAGCTAAGGGAGAAAAGATATAGAAGGGTACCTAGCCAACATGGTGGGACCAAATGAGGATTTTTAAAGCTCCAGGAAAGGAATCAATAGATGGAGGGATTGAAGATGAAAGGTAATAAAAATGATACTGGAGAAATCTGCTGAAGAAGATGAGATACATGTGTGTAGATGGGTTTGCCTGGGCAAAGAAGAGGGCCACCTCTTTAGCTCAGTTGCTAAATCTTGTGGTTTTTTTCTCAGTTCTCATCTTTCTTGATTTGCAACATTTAATACCACTAACATGTACCCTCCCCTCCCCTCCCCTTTCCTTCTCTTCTTGAATACTTCCTCTTTGATTTCATGACATTGTTCTCTCCTGGTTTTCCTCCCATCTATCTAAACATTTCTTCTCAGTATACTTTGAAGTCTTATTATCTATATCATTCTCCTCAACTATGGTTATTTCCCAAACTTTTGCCCTGGCTCCTCTCTTCTTCTCCCTTTATATACTCTTTCTCTCTCTCTCTCAATGACTAATAAGGAAGGAAGGATACAAAAATCTATTAAATACCTACTATGTGCCAGGCATAGTGCAAAGTGGTTTACAAATATTATCTCATTTAATCCTCACAATCTTGAGAGGGAAGTATTATTATTAACCCCCTTTTACAGTTAAGTAAACTTAGGCAAACTGAGATTAAGTGCCTTGCCAATCTATCTGAAGCCAGATTTGAACTGAATTCAGGCCCAGTGCTCTATCTAATGTGCTACATGGGAAGGGTAATTCAAGAAGAAAGAAGCTTTTTAAACACACTTGCATCTGAAGAATTCCCCCAATCCTATTTTTTTTACCTGAATTAACTGCTCAGGCTTCACCCTAAACTATGGCAAAATCTGTCTATCTCCCCCAATAATTAGGAGTCCTGTTCCCTTTTCTCAGTAAACTCCCATTTCTCAGATCTGCAAGTGTTCAATTTCCAACTTGCCCCTACTTCACCCTTAGAGGCAAAAGACCCTGCAGGTAAGTTTGACAAGCTGGCTTCCAGAACCTGCCTCAGGTAACTCTCTGCTGACTTCTATTACTTGATAAATATATACATATACATATATACATATATCAATATAGATATAAATATAGATGTATCTCCTACCTAATATCCGCCCTACACACATTTGTTAATCCCTAGGGTGCCAGTGTGGTGTTTAGAGCACTGGTCTTGGCATCAAGAAGAACTGAGTTCAAATCCCAGCCTCAGGTGCTTACTAGCTATGTGACCTTGGGCAAGTCACTTAACCCTGTTTCCCTCAGTTTCCCCATCTGTAAAAGGTAGGGGAAACACCAAGTGAAAATGCAGAGTTGGGAGATGGAGTGCCTTGTGTAAGAAAAAGCAAAAGACCAGCCTTACTGGGTCATAGAGTGTGTGGAGGGGAATAAAATGTTTGAAGGTTGGAAGAGCTGGAAGGGGCCAAGTTAAAAGTGGCTTAAGGGTTGCAAATCATAACTAGCAATATAAAGCATTCTAGTAAGAAATCTTAAATAGTCTTAACATAAGCATGGAAGAAGCCATTTTGGAGGAGAACCTTAAAACAGTGTTTTGTTATATTGCCATGTGTTTTTGTTTTTATCATTAACAAATAATAAATAAAGTGGAATCTTATATGTTCTATACCTCTCACTCAGCTATATGACTGAAGATATCCTGAATTATGGAGGTCTTCTAGAAATAAAAGTAAAGTAATGGAGAGGACCATTCTCTCTCCAATTTAGAGTAGGTGAAAGTTTTTTGGGATTGTTCTCCTGTGTATTTGGTACCAAGTCAGATCTGAATGTGCATTTAAAAGATTCAAATAAAACTAATGAACTCTCTTCCTTTCCCTTTGTCTCTGTAAGTTTATAAGCAAGGGAAAGTTTGAAGGTTCTTTGTCCCACATTGTTTCCATGTGGTCATGAGAAACATGGTACCTCTGATGGATCTGTCTTTGTCGCATTTATTATTTCCTGATCATGAATGAATCAGTGTCTGAGACAAAATAAACTAGATTATGACTTTGTGAGCATCAAAAGTTTGTTAGTCTATTCAATATACATTTATTTAGCATTTACCATGTGTCCCGGCACTGCACTAGTGCTGGGGATTAAAAAAAAAAAAAAGCAAAAATAGGTTCTGCTTTAAAAGAGCTCAATACCAATGTTATAACTATGTACATACAACTAGAGAAGGAAATGGCAAATAACTCCAATATCTTTGCCAAAAAAAAAAAAACAACTCCAAATGCAGTCACAAAGACTTGACTACAACTGAAAAATAACTGAATGTTGATAAAATGTGTATGTGCATGTGTTTAGTATGTACTATACATTTATGTATATATACAATATGAGAGAGAAAGTATAAATGGAAACTAAACCCCAAAAGGAAAAGACTAGTAGCAATGAAGGAAGTCTCTATATTTTAAAAAAGTCTTTATTTTATTTTAATAACAGATTTCTACATAAGTTTTCTGAAGTTATATGATTTATGTTGTTTCCCACCCTTCTTCCCTCCCTGCTCCCAGAACTGACAAGCAATTCAATCTGGGTTATACATGTATTGTCTCTCAAAACCTACTTCCACATTATTCATTTTTGTAAGTGAATAATCTTATAAAACCCAAACCTCAATCTTATACCCAAATAAATAAGTTATAAATCATAGTTTTCATCTGCATTTATACTCCAACAGTTCTTTCTCTCTAGGTGGATAGCAATTTTTGTCATAAGTCCCTCAGAATTGTCCTGGATCATTGTATTGCTTTTAGTAGCAAAGTCATATGATTGTTCATTTGATTGTAAACATTTGATTGTTTCACAATATTTCAGTTATTATGTATAATGTTCTCCTGGTTCCACTTAGTTCACTCTGCATCAGTTCATGTAGGTCCTCCTTCCAGTTCATTATGAAATCATCATGTTCATCATTCCTTATAGCACAATAGTATTCCATCACTGTCATATACCACCACAACCAGTTTAGCCATTCCCCAATCAAGGGGCATCCCTTTAGTTTCCAATTCTTTGCTACCACAATAAGAACAGCTATAAATATTTTTGTACAAACAGGTCCTTTCCCATATTTTTTATCTCTTTGGGATATAGACCTAATAGTGGTATTATTACTTGATCAAAAGGTATGCATTCTTTTATAGCCCTTTGAGCATAATTCCAAATTGCCATCCAGAAAGGTAGGATCAATTCACAACTCCACTAGCAATGCATTATTGTCTCAATTTTGCCACATTCCCTCCAACATTTATTATTTTCTTTTATTGTCATATTGGCCAATCTGATAGCTGTGAGGTCATACCTCAGAGTTGTTTTAATTTGCATTTCTCTAATCAAGAGGAATTTAGAACATTTTTTCATATGATTATTGATTGCTTTGATTTCTTCATCTGAAAGCTGCCTATTCATATCCTTTGACCATTTATTAATTGGGGAATGATGTAGATTCTTATAAATTTTATTTAGTTCTTTATATATTTGAGAAATTAGACCTTTATTGGAGAAATTTGTTATAAAATTTTTCCCCCACTTTATCGCTTCCCTTCAATTCTTGGTTGCATTGATTTCGTTTGTATAAAGCCTTTTTAATTTAATATAATCAAAATTATTCATTTTACATCTTGTAATGTTTTCTACATCTTGTTTGGTCATAAATTCTTTCCTTTTGCATAGATATGACAAGTAAACTATTCTATGTTCCCCTAATTTACTTATATCATTCTTTATGCTTAGATCATATACCCATTTTGATCTTGTCTTGGTATAGGGTGTGAGATTTAATCTAAACCTAATTTTTGCAATACTCTTTCTCAATTTTCCCAGCAATTTTTGTCAAATAGTGTGTTCTTATCCCCAAAGCTTGGATCTTTGGGTTTATCAAACACTAGTTTGCTGAGGTCATTTCCACCCTTCTATTTCTTAGCTGGTGAAAGATTGTTTTGACGATTACCACTTTATAGTACATTTTAAGATCTGATACTGCTGGGCTAACATCTATCACATTTTTTTCATTAGTTCCCTTGATATTCTTGACCTTTAGTTCTTCCAGATGAATTTTGTTATTATTCTTTCTAGTTCTATAAAATAGTTTTTGGGTGGTTTGATAGGTATAAAACTGAATAAGTAATTTAGGTAGGATTGTCAATTTTATTATATTAACTCACCCTACCCATGAGCAAAATAATGTTTTTCCAATTGTTTAGATCTAATTTTATTTGTGTGGAAAGTGTTTCATAATTGTGTTCATATTATTCCTGCATTTGTCTTGGCAAATAGATTCCCAAGTATTTTATATAGTCTCAAAGGATTTTAAATGGAGTTTCTCTTTCTAATTCTTATTGCTGAGTTTTGTAGATGTAGAATATATGTATACAAATACAATATATAGAAATGCTGATGATTTATGTGGGTTGATTTTGTATTCTGCAGCTTTGCTAAAATTATTAATAATTTCAACTAGTTTTCTAGTTGATTTCCTAAGATTCTCTAAGTATACCATCATATTATCTGCAAAGAGTGATAGTTCAGTTTCCTTAGTGCCTACTTTAATTCCTTTGATTTGTTTTTCTTTCCTAATTACTAAAGCTGGAATTTCTAGTACAATATTAAATAATAGTGATGATAATGGGCATCCTTGCTTCACTCCTGATCTCATTGTCTTCTCTTTCTTTCACCAATGGTCAAACATCCCTAAATCATAGCTCTGTAAGCAGAGATAAGAAACAACACCCACCATTCTCTTCTCTGGAGACCCTCAAAAGCAAGTGAACACTCCTAATAGTTTTCAGAGAAGAGACTTTTCCAAAGCAAAAAGAGAAAATTAGAAGCTGTATTCAGAGGCACTATTATCACTCCAATCTGGACACAGACTTGGAGAACCACAGTATCATACCTGTCTCTTGTCAGTTATAAATAATAAAGTTTTATAAATCTCATTTAGATACATAAGTCTTATGCATAGATTTTGTTCTTTCCTCCTCCTTAAAATAGGGTGTTGATTTCTCATATAATTACACTATGGACAGGTCTGCCACCAAATGTAGAAACTGAAATAGGCAGGAGAAACTGATCATTTGTTTCTCATTTCAAATTTCTAGAGCTCACAGAAATAATACTGATTCAAATTGCAAGAGTGAGGAACCCTAATTTAATAACAAAGTGTGATCAGACTAAGTAGAGATTCAAACAAGAAGTTTTAGGGAAAAATTTGAGGAAGAGACACTTTCATTCAGGGAAGAGGGGTGAGGTGGGGTAGGGATGATAGACACTCAGAATCAGAAAAAGTTTCAAGTGTTTACAATGAAATAGCCTCAAAAGAAGAGAAGGGATTGATACTTTGAGAGGAGAAGGGAGTATCTTCTAAGCCTAAAGAACAGATTGTTACTGTTTTTCAGTCATGTCCAACAATTCTCAATTTTTGCTTCCTTGATTACCAGCATCTCAGTTTGCTGGGTAATTTCCAGTACAGGTATTCTGAGTCATGAAACACTGGGTTGAGTAGTGTTCTTATAGAACTTCTGTCTAAGGCTGACATTATCCTTGGGGCTATTTGGTGCTCCACCCTTGAATCTTCCTGACTTGTGAGGACGCCATTCAGGTTTTCTTGGCAAAGATACTGGGGTGGTTTGCCATTTCCTTCTTCAGCTCATTTTAGCTCATTTTAGAGATGAGGAAACTGTTATGTGTCTGAAGCCAGATTTGAACTCAGGAAAATGAATCTTCATGACTCTAGGGCTGGCACTTTTATCTACTATGTCACCTAGATGTCTGATACTAACAACAAAAACATAGTTTGGATGGAATATAAAGTTCAGAGACTTCTGATCCTTAACCCAATAATTTGAGAGTTATCAAATGACTTGATCTAATAGATCTACTTCCAGAATGGTGGAGCTCAGATTAGGAACCAGGTCTTCTGATTTCTAATCCTGTGGTCTTTCCAACTCTCAGAGGTTCAAGAAATAACATAGGCTACATAGTGCTGGCAAGTATGGACCTAGCCACACACTGTTATCAATATATGTGACTTTGCCTAGTTGCACCAAGGGTAATGCCCCACCATGCAAAAACATCTGTCAATGCCATTCCTGAAGTGGCAGCAAGAGACATGTACATGGTAGCAGGACAAAACCCACAAGCACACTACCCGTAAGCAGGGTATGTTGAAAGATGATGACCAAGCACTGTAAAAGTGAAAATTGGGAAAAGCCATCTAGAAGTGTATATATTTCTATGGACATGGGAAATGTATCAAAACTACATTTCCCGTGATCCAGCTGTTTCCGTTTCCGGGTCTTTGGGGCATGGGGAGGTCTACGTCGATGCAGAGAGGGTTTAAAATCTCCTGGGTTAGGAGGGAGTGGTCTCTTTTGCGAGTAGGCCATGGCCAGGAAACAGGAGATAGTAATGGAGGCGGCAGTTTTGAATGCTTACAAGCGCGTGGTCTAATGATTTTATCTATCAGCATGGCTTTAATTAAAATACTAATATATATATTTATCACAGCCTTTATCATTTTTCATATTTATAATTTTGGCAACCAGAAGTTTGGAAATAGAATTCTCAATTTTCTAGATAGCCTAAGAAGAAGCCATGCGGCTCTGGGACCCAGAGTCTCAGAAGCGATTTTTTTCCTTGCCCAGGCCTCTCCCGATTTTCCCCAGCCTAGAGGCTGTTTTACAGGGAAGAGAGACAATGGTTTTAATTGCCGCTGGGCTGCGAATTATTTTGCTCAATGCCCGGGGCCTGGTGGCCCTTGCTGGCTCTGATAGAATCCCGAAGCCCAGCCAGACTGTCTCTGCCACTGATCTCCATTCTTGACTTGCTGATCCTGCTGATCCTGCTGATGCTGCCATCTTCCAATCCAGAACCTGAGAATTCCGGGAAGGAACCCAGTCCTGACTTGCCGAGATCTCGACCTCCAGAGACTGCTTCAGTTCCTGCCGCTAACAATTTGGGTATATTCCCCTTCCTCTCTACTTTCTTATAGGAGACATTCTAGCCTTCCACGTGTTTCTCTAAAGACCTAATTTAGGCAACCCCAACCCACACAGACTCTACACGTGGGTAGTTTTCCTGAGCTTTTCTCCACTAACCCCGAGCCAACGTGGACGATAGCGTCTGGACCTAGCAACTAGCATTTACCCTTAATCAGGCCGAATGGCCTATTCAGACTTGCTTGTGATTAAAAACTGAACTCAGGGGAGAAATATTCACCCCCATAACTGCTCAGAACTTTGAACTTGAAAAAAAACCCTTAAACTCAGCAGAACTCAATCAAAAGAACCTTAAATTGAATCCAGGGGTGAACTTTTAAAACCTCGGAACTGAATGAGCTTTATTTCTGTTTTAAAAAGACTGTATCTTACTGTATTTTGCTAATTACTTTTGTAATTAATCTTGCTTATTTCGTTGATTTCGCTGTTACACTGAATCATTTTAAGTTAATGTAGTTTGTGGCTGCTAGATTAATTCTGTTATGATTTTATTGTAACTCCCAAATAATGAGAAAAATCTATTAGAACTGGTAAGAGGTTTTGGCCAGCTTGTTGATCTGATACTACTGGATTTATAGAGCACATGTCTTTAAAAATTTATTCTGTCTTGGTAATTGCAAAGAACCTTGAAAGTTCCATGCTTTGAATATTACCTTGTAATTTTACAAGAGATCTTTTTAACTTTTACTTTAAATCCTTAAGAATAGTTGTCTTAAAGGATAAAGCTCTTATATATTTTATTATAAGAGATATTATTGCCTAAAATGGGTAGAAGCATTCCTATCCAGGATTTTTTAAAACAGGAAGCCAAGGAGCTCCTGTATATTCTTATCTGAGGATGATTATACCGGAAGGTTTCTTTTTTAAATATCAGATTTTGCTATGGAAGCAATAACGGAATGTGTTGAGAAACTCTTAGCCAAGATTAAAAGTTGTAACAAGTATATAATTTTAAACATCATTATTTATTGTTTTAAAATGTGCTATTGGAATAATGGTACTCTATTTGAATGTGCATTGTGAATCCGCTATTTTGTAAAACCCACTTTCTCTCACAGAAAGTCTCATTTTTGGGTAACTTAACCCTTCTAGTTCTAAGCTATATATATTTTTTTGATTTTTAAAACATTTTTTAATGAGAGAAATTGATTTTCCCCTTTTCTCATCTTGTACTGGAAGTACATATATAATCATTATTTATCCTTTTTCTGATTCTACAGCAAATACCTGAGCCTATAGGACTGTGAATTAAATGCCTCTCTGATTCCAGAAGGGAATATGAAAGCCGTTAATAGTGCTAAAGAAAGCACATGGTCAGAGACTTGACTGACTAAGATCTGCAAAATTGCTGCAGTTCTATGCCAATACTTTAGGGCTTGGAAATTGGGGTTGAGTCCTGGAGTCCCAGTCTTTTCTAAAACTTTAGAGGACGTGGGTCCCCTCAACTTAGATTCCTAGAAAGCACCTAAGATTGGTTATTTATTTGGCTCACTTCCCTAAAAAGCTGATGATAAGTCAGATCAGAGAGAGACATTTTCCTTAAGTCCTGGCCCTGGATGGTAATTGCAATCTGCTAAATTCATTTTAATTAGGCCTTCATCAAAAGGTCTAAGTTTATTTTCCCCAGATTTTACATTTCATTTACAAGTTAATTTTTCTTCTTTTTTCTTGAATTTTATTCTTTGTATTTTGCCATCCTTAGCTGACCTGAGGTACCCTTTTTTTAGAAAAAAGGTGTGTTTAAGATTTACCTCACGGGGATATCTGTTAAGTTTTAAAAAAATCCGATAATGTAAAAATATATGTATGTTTAACTCTTTTAGGAGTAATTTCACGGGGAATTGAATTGTATAAAATCTTAGAAGAAAATGTATGTTTTGTAATCTATAATGTAAAGTTTAAATTCTTTTGAGAATAATTTCAGGATAAGGATCTTGCCATCTCCCCAGAATCCAGACGACGAACTTGTTTGGTGAGGACACATGAAGATGTCTGAAAAGCCTTCACTGTATCATGAAGACCAAACTTTGAACTTTGGGGTGCAGTTGATTGAACTATGGGGAGTTGAAATTGAGTTGTATGTATTGTTTTAATTGTACACTATTGTGCCAGTGGGGGACAGCCCCCAAATTGGTTTTTTGTCAATGCGGCTAATTTAACCATTTGTTCATCTATTTCTTTTATCCCCAATTTCCTGAAAAATTTAGAAGTTGTTTATTTTTACAGGTCCAGCGAAGAAAAAAGGACTAACCTTTTTTTTTGCCGGACCTCACGGGGAATTGTAAAAGTGAAAATTGGGAAAAGCCATCTAAAAGTGTATATATTTCTATGGACATGGGAAATGTATCAAAACTACATTTCCCAGGTTCCGGGTTAAGATGGCGGCAGAGTAAGAAGCAGCTCTTAACCTCTCCTGACCGAAACACACAAAACTCCTCAAGGGGACATAAAAACAAGTCCAGACGAACGGAGGAACCCCACAACAGGGCACAGCGTGGAAGGTACGTGGAATCGAGACATTTCCAGGCTAAAAAGGGCTCTCCTTAAATCGCGAGCTGAGCAACCGCCCCACCCCCACCCCCTCCACACTCACCTATAGCT
>NC_058130.1:424408218-424421927 GCF_016433145.1 Gracilinanus agilis
AACTGGTTTCCGTTTCCGGGTCTTTGGGGGCATGGGGAGGTCTACCTCGACGCAGAGAGGGTTTAAAATCTCCTGGGTTAGGAGGGAGTGGTCTCTTTTGCTAGTAGGCCATGGCCAGGAAACAGGAGACAAAATGGAGGCGGCAGTTTTGAATGCTTACAAGCCCGTGGTCTAATGATTTTATCTATCAGCATGGCTTTAATTAAAATACTAATATATATATTTATCACAGCCTTTATCATTTTTCATATTTATAGCACCCACATGGTAGTATGATGTGACAGTGATCTCTGAGACATTTGGGAGAATAGCAGAGGCATCATACATGGCAAATGTTCCGATTTTCATACAGGAATAAAGCACAGATTTCAAATATGAGAATATCATGATTAATAAGTTTGATATTGATGTCTGGAAGAGCTACCAGATTGTGAAATGGATCCAGAAAGCACTTCATGCAAAGAAACATATAAAAGACACTAGAGGCATTTATCATAAAATTGAGATGACACACATTAGCCATGTATTTCAAGTATTTGAAGAGTTGTCATATGTGAGAGGAAATATATTTGTTCTGTTTTGTTCCAGAAGAGAGCATTTGGACTGATTAGAAATTATAAGGGAATAGATTCTAACACAACTTAACAAATGACTCTCAAACAACTAGAACTCTTTAATAATGAAATATTTTGATTCTGGAGGTAGTGAACTTTCCATCACTGGAAGTGTTCAACTAGAGCAGTGATGGGCAAACTTTTTAAAGAGGGGGCAAAAGGAAAGGAAATGTTCATCTGTCAGTCTGTTTCTAAGGCAACTCTTTCGAAGTTTCATTGTATTGTATCCTACTCATTATCAGATTAGGAATAATGTTGTTCAGCTGGATAGAACATTTCAGGGGACTACATCTGGTCCGAGGGCCATAGTTTGCTCATCACTGAACTAGAGGCTATATAACAGTCAAGGATGCTAGAGAAGGAATTCCTGTGATTAGTTGCACAAGATGACCAAAAAAGTCCTGTCTTTTTCTAATAAATCATGATTTTAAGTATAGTGATTAGAAGAACTGGGGATCCTTCTCCCAACTCCCATGAGCACTGAAGAGTCATGTCCCTAGATTGAAGCTGGTTGTTCAGTTAATTTCTAGACATAGCCAACTCTTTGTGACATCATTTGAGGTCTCCTTGGTAAATATACTGGAGTAGTAGTGGTTTTGTCATTTCCTTCTCCAGAACATTTTACAGATAAGGAAAATGAGGCAAATGGGGTTAAGAGACTTGTTCAGGTCACACAATTAGGAAGGGATGCTTATACTGAACTTGGAGTCAATTTATTAACCTATTTTAATCCAAAAGGAGTTAATCATCCATGGTTTGGTATGGGTGGCAAAATGACTTGGAGCTGAAAGAATGTATGGAGGATAAGAGGACAATGGCTGATTAATTCTCAGGACACAAGAGCAAGATTTCTCAACAGGTGATATTCCCTGGAAGAAAATGCTATGGATGCTGAGCAAGAAAGATAAAAGTCATTGACTAGAGCAAAGAGTCAATGGAGCATCATTCTTCATTCTATGACGCTATCCTGTTGTCTTTTGACAAGAAGGGTAAGGTTGAAATCCAAGAGGAGTGATTTTCCAGGCTGTTGTCTTCAGGGCCAGAGGAATGGGTTGGGTTGGGGCAGGGCTTGGTGCCAGGCCTAAGAGAGGCAGGGTCAGGAAGGGTTCAGAACCAGAAGGATGACTGGCAGGCCTCCTCCAATTTGTCATTCTCAGCAGTTGCCAAAAAGATTTGGTGTCATGATCTTTTTCCAGTCCTCAAAAATACCTGCTACTTGGCACCAGCCGTTATTTGAAATATTCTTGGAGCCTAAAGCCACATTACATGTACTCCAGAGAATCAAATGTGAAACCCCTTAATTCCTGTTCCCCTGAGCCCAGAAACATCTACCTTTTCTTTTTAATAGAACTGTCAAATTCCACTAGAATGCTTTAGGAAATCATCCTGTAGTATTCCTGGGTATTATTTTTCTAAAATATTATACACAAGAATCAAATTTATTTTAGGTCAGAATATTATGAGTAAATCAAGGATTTAATCTTAGATTAATAGACAATGATAAATGGGCAATGATAGACAATGATAAATACTGTTGCCATTTAGTCATTTCAGTCATTTCCAACAATTTATGACCCCATTAAGGGTTTTATGGGCAAGGATATCAGACAGATTTATCATTTCCTTCTCCAGCTTATTTTACAGATGAGGAAACTGGGGCAAAGAGGATTAAGTGACTTTTCCAGAGTCACAGAGCTGGTAAGAGTCTGAGGCCAGATTTGAACCTGAGTCTTCATGACTCTAGACCCAGTGCTCTATCCACTGTGCCCCCTAGATGCTCGAAAATGGGTAATAATAGCTGGCATTTATATCACTTTAAGATTCACAAGTTTCACAAAGTATACATCCATTATCTTATTTAATCTTCATAATTTAAACCCTTTAAGGTAGGAACTATATATAGTTATGATATTTTAAAGATGAGGAAACTAATGCTTGGGGAGGGGGCTTCACCCAAAGTCATACATCTAATAAATGTCACAAATAATATATTTTTTCAAATAAAATCCCTTATTTTCTGTCTTAGAATCAATACAATGTATTGGTTCCAAGGCAGAACAGCAGTAAGGGCTAGGCAATGGGGGTTAAGGGACTTGCCCAGGGTCACAGAGCTAGTAAATGTCTGGGGTCAAATTTGAACCCAGAACTTACTGCTCTGGTCACAGCTTTCAATCAATCCATTGAGCCACCAAGCTATCCTCCATAAATAAGATTTTAATCAGTGTCATCCTGACTCATAATTTAGTACCCTAGCCACTGGACCATACTCACCTGGGTAGCATCAGTAGCATCAGTGGAATTGGATAATGTCTATGTTGAATCAAATACAATCAAGTGGGGCATATATAGGTGCCTCAGAGGATAGAGAGCCAGGCCTAGAGATTGGAGCTCCTGGATTCGAATCTGCCTCAGACACTTCCCAAATGTGTGACCCTGGGCAAGTCACTTAACCCCCATTGCCTAACCCTTACCACTCTTCTGCCTTGGTCATTTCGAGTCTATATCCCCAATCATGTCCTCCTCAACCCATGTGGTCAAGCAGTTATTTTTCTTCTGTGTTTCCACTCTTGTATTCCTTCCTCTGAATATGGACAGTGTTCTTTTCCATAAAGTCCCTCAGAATTGTCCTGGGTCATTGCATTGCTGCTAGTACAGAAGTCCATTGCATTCAATTTTACCACAGTGTATCAGTATCTGTGTACAGTGTTCTTCTGGCTCTGCTCCTTTCACTCTGCATCAATTCCTGGAGGTCTTTCCAGTTCACATGGAATTCCTCCAATTTATTATTCCTTTGAGCACAATAGTATTCCATCACCAGCATATACCACAATTTGTGCAGCCATTCCCCAATTGAAGGGCATACCCTCATTTTCTAGTTTTTTGCTACCACAAAAAGCACGGCTACAAATATTTTTGTACAAGTCTGTTTATCTATGATCAAATATGACTGGATCAAAGGGCAGGTAGTCTTTTAGAGCTCTTTGGGCATAGTTCCAAATTGCCATCCAGAAAGGCTGGATCAGTTCAAAACTCCACCAGCAATGCATTAATGTCCCAATTTTGCCACATCCCCTCCAACATTTATTACTCTCCCCTGCTATCATTTTGGGCAATCTGCTAGATGTGAGGTGATACCTCAGAATTGTTTTGATTTGCATTTCTCTAATTATTAGAGATTTAGAACACTTTCTCATGTGCTTATTGATAGTTTTGATTTCTTTATCTGAAAATTGCCTATTCATGTCCCTTGCCCATTTATCAATTGGGGAATGGCTTGATTTTTATACCATTGATTTAACTCCTTGTATATTTGAGTTATTAGACCCAGTCATAGCTTTTGGTTATAAAGATTTTTTCCCAATTTGTTGTTTCCCTTCTGATTTTGGTTGCATTGTTTTTGTTTATACAAAAGCTTTTTAATTTAATGTAATCAAAATTATTTATTTTACATTTCATAATTTTCTCTAACTCTTGCTTGATTTTAAAATCTTTCCTTTCCCAGAGATCTGACAAGTATACTATTCTGTGTTCACTTAATTTATTTATAGTTTCCCCCTTTATATTCAAGTCATTCACCCAATCTGAATTTATCTTCATGTAGGATGTGAGATGTTGATCTAAACCTAATCTCTCCCATATTGTTTTCTAATTTTTCCCAGCAGTTTTTGTCAAATAGTGGATTTTTGTCCCAAAAGTTGGGCTCTTTGGGTTCATCATACACTGTCTTGCTGATGTCACTTACCCCAAGTCTATTCCACTGATCTTTCCTTCTGTCTCTTAGCCAGTATCATATTGTTTTGATGACCGCTGCTTTATAGTATAGTTTAATATCTGGTACTGCTAGGCCACCTTCCTTCACGTTTTTTTTCATCATTTCCCTTGATATTCTTGATCTTTTGTTCTTCCAAATGAACTTTGTTATAGATTTTTTCTAATTCAGGAAAGAAGTTTTTTGGTACTTTGATAGGTATGGCACTAAATAAATAAATTAGTTTGGGTACAATGGTCATTTTTATTATGTTAGCTCGTCCTACCCATGAGCAATCAATATTTTCCCAATTGTTTAGATCTAGTTTTAATTGTTTGGAAAGTGTTTTGTAGTTGTGTTTGTATAATTCCTGTGTTTGTTTTGGTAGATAGATTCCTAAGTATTTTATATTGTCTAGGGTGATTTTAAATGGTGTTTCTCTTTCTACCTCTTGCTGCTGTGTTGTGTTGGAAATATATAGAAATGCTGATGATTTATGTGAATTTATTTTGTATCCTGCTGATTCCAAAGCCAGGTAGTTCAAAAACATAGAAAGAAAACTACAGACCAATCTCCCTAATGAAGATAGATGCAAAAATCTTAAACAGAATACTAGCAAAAAGACTCCAGCAAGTGATCAAGAGAATTATCCACCATGATCAGGTGGGATTTATACCAGGAATGCAAGGATGGTTCAACATTAGGAAAACCATCCACATAATTGACTATATCAACAAGCTAACAAACAAAAAATCACATGATTATCTCAATAGATGCAGAAAAAGCCTTTGAAAAAATACAATACCCATTCCTATTGAAAACATTAGAAAGTATAGGAATAAAAGGACTTTTCCTAAAAATAATAAATAGTATATATCTAAAACCATTAACAAGTATCATATGCAATGAGGATAAATTAGAAGCCTTCCCAATAAGATCAGGAGTGAAACAAGGATGCCCATTATCACCTCTATCATTTAACATCATACTAGAAACACTAGAAGTAGCAATTAGAGAAGAAAAAGAAATTGAAGGTATTAAAATAGGCAACAAGGAGACTAAGTTATTACTCTTTGCAGATGATATGATGGTCTACTTCAGTGGTTCCCAAACTTTTTTGGCCTACCACCCCCTTTCCAGAAAAAAATATTACTTAGAGCCCCCTGGAAATTATGAAACTATTTATTGAACTCAGAATAGAATGTAATACAAAAAAAGTGTGGCCATCACCACCCTCCTTGGATCACTGCAGCACCCACCAGGGGGCGGTAGTGCCCACTTTGGGAATCACTGGTCTATTTAAAAAATCCTAGAGAATCAACTAAAAAGCTAGTAGAAATAATCAACAACTCTTCTACCTTGGAACCAGTACACAACATTGATTGAGATGAAAGGTAAGGGTTTAAATAAATAGATAAAATACAATAAAATGTAATCAAACTGGGGCAGCTAGGCACCACAGTGAAGAGTGCCAGACTGGAGTTGGGAGGAACTGACTTCAAATCTAGCTTCAGACTCTTCCAAGATGTGTGACTCTGGGCAAGTCACTTGACCCCTATTGCCTAGCTCTTACTGCTTTTCTGCCTTGGGACCAGTACATAGTATTCTAAGATGGAATTAAGGGTTTAAATATATATATATAATCAAAATAATATCAGTCACTTCAAAAAAAAATAGCTACCTAATGCCACCTTAAAGGTACCAAATCCATTAGAGCAATATTCACTATAACGAGTGTTACATGACTCTTTCAAAAGATGTTTTCATGACTTTTTTCATGCTACTATGCGGGTAATTAACAATATGTTCACATCCTTCATTGATCTTTCATTTGGCATTCCACCAAAATTTATGAATTTAGTGCTTCCATATTGCATTGTGATTTTTTTTAGTTAATTCTTCAAGTCTTATCCCTTTAAAGAGATGTAAAGCTCCATGAAGGATCTGAGACTCAAGTTAAGGCAACAAGCATTTTATCAAGCAGTGTCAAGACCCTACACTAACCACTGGAGATAAGAGAAGAATACTTATTCTCAAGGATGTTACCTTCCAATGGAGAAAGCCAAAAAGTGGCAGATAGGAAGAGAAGTATGCACTTGGGGCTATAGTGGTGAAATCTGAGGAAAGAAGAATCACTGATCTGGGCTCTTCCTCAAAATGGAAGTTCTAGGAAGAACCCACCAATTGGAGAAATAGGTCAAAATGGCACAGGGCGAAGCTGAATTTTGGTAATAAAATTTGAATTTCAGTTTCTTTTGCTTGCTACATCCTCTGGAAAGAACCACATCCTTAGGTCATAGAGACCAGTAGAGCACAAATTCTGACAGGTTCTAGGAAGGCAGAAAATCTTCAGGAATAGTCCTTCCATAGGTATACATCCACCAGTTTGGAGAGAGGTTTATTGCCAGAAGGGTCCACAGTGAGGTGAATGTTGTGCTCTTATACAATTCTTCTGGGTCAAATTGTTTACCATCTCTGGGAAGGGACAGGGAAGGGAAAGAGGGAGACAATTTGGATCTTATAACCAGAAAACTTATGTGGAAAATTGTTACTGCATGTAATTGGTAAAATAAAATATCTTTAAAAAAATTTTAAAACACTATCTTCTGGGGCAGGTAGGTGGAGTAGTAGATAAAGTGCCAGCCCTAGAGTCAGGAGAACCCAAGTTCAAATCTGGATGCAGATACTTACTTGCTAGCTATGTGACCCTGGGTAAGTCACTTAACCTTGTTGCCTTTGTTTCCTAACCTGTAAAATGAGCTAAAGAAGGAAGTGTCAAACCACCTAGGTATCTTTGTCAAGAAAACCCCAAGTGGGATTACAAAGGATTGGATGTGACTAAAAACAACTGAACAAGAAGTTGAGTAGAAAGAGCTGAGTCAATCAAGAAACATAAAAAAAGAGAATGCCTTCTATAGTATAAGAGGAGTAGCTATCTGTATTGGAGAAGAGAATATTCCCATCAATAGAATCCTGAAATATTAAACATTAAATAAATAACAAATGCAGAACTAGGCAGAAAGAATTGTCTATTAAATATAATATTTAATAATTAAATAAAATATTGTCTATTAAATATAAAACCACATATAAGGGGCAGCTGGGTAACTCAGTAGATTGAGAGCCAGACCTAGAGATGGGAGGTCCTAGGTTCAAATCTGGCCTCAGACACTTCCCAGCTGTATGACCCTGGGCAAGTCACTTGACCCCCATTGCCTACCCTTACCATTCTTCTGCTTTGCAAGATTTTTTAAATCTTGCTTTGTAAGGGTTTTTTTAAAAAAACAACTCATTTGTATAAAGCTCTTCACTTTACAAAGCCTATTCCTTAAAACAGTCCTGCACAGTAAGTAGAGTAAATATTGTTTTTTTTTCTACTTTACAGATGGGGAAACAAGAGAGGGCAAGTGTCTTGCCCTTCATCATGGAGCTGGTGTCAGAGCTGGGACTCAAATGCAGTGTGGTGCAGAGGATTGAGTGCTGAACTTGGAATCACAGTACCTGAGTTTGAATCCCCACTCTGCCACTTATTCCCTGTGTGACATTAGACAAGTCAATTAACCTCTCTGGACCTCAGTTTCACCATCTGCAAAATAAGGTTAGACTAGATGACCAAGAAGGTCTTTTCCAGCTCTAATTCTATGATCTTATTACTCAAAGACCATTACTTTCCCCCACTATGCGGCTGCTTATTCAATTAATGCTTTTTGAAAGAATTAGCAGAAAATTTGACCCATAATTGTTTTAAGTCATTTAAATATACTTAAAAAAGAATTTTGGAAAAGATAATAGCCAGGCCTACAGATGGGAGGTCTTTGTTTCAAATTTGGCCTCAGATAATTAACTGTGTGACCCTGGGCAAGTCATTTCACCCCCATTGCCTAGCCTTTACTGTTCTCTTCTGCTTGGGAACCAAAGGGTTTAAAAAAGAAAATACTTGGGGGAAGCTGGTTGACATAGCAGATAGTGTGGCCAATTACAAGTGGCTTAACCCTGTTCACCCCAATTTCTTTATCTGCAACAAAACTGGGGACAGAAACAACAAACCACTCCAGTCTCTTTCCCAAGAAAACCACAAATGGATCGCAAAGACTTGGACATGACTGAACTACAAGAACAAAAACAACAAATTCTTCCTAAACAGAAAAAGGGTAATTTTTAAAAGCTGGGGGAATTTCTTTTTATTTTGAATTATCAGGAACAATGACATTTTATTTGAAAGGAAAGATGAAATAACTTCAAGAGGAAAATATGGTAGAAAATAGTATAAGTAGCAGAGGGAAAACCAGATTTGTACCAGAAAGCTAACGGAAAGGAAGAATGGATCACTGAATCTTTGAAACTATTTGACAGGTTCTAAAATCTTCCCATGGAGTGAAGAAAGAGTCTCAACTTAGGGTTCACAGATCCATAGATTTCAGGGTCCATGAACATGGATGGGGAAAAAACCATTATATCTTAATTTTCTCCAACTCCAACCAAAATGTAGTATTTCTTCCCATTATGAATGAAGACAAGAACTCATAGTAATATGAGGCTTCAGAAGACTCCCCAAGGGAGTCCATAACACTCCTTGGAAGTTGTTAAGAATCCCTTCTCTAGGCAACTAGGTAACACAGTAAATAGAGCACCAGACCTAGAGCTGGGAAGACCTGGGTTCAAATCTTGCCTCAGATTCTTCCTAGCTGTGGGACCCTGGGCAAGTTACTTAATTCTAATTGCCTTGTTCTTGCTACTCTTTTTGGGGATTTTTTTAAAAACCTCTTTTTAAAAACCGTGTTTGAACTGGACTCTTAGCTTTCTGGGTTCCATAATCTATGGGATGCACAGTTACTACCGAGAAGGGGCATCCAGTACTAACCACTAAAGGAAAAAACAAGTCTTGGATGCAGCTTCCTTTTGAGGCATAGCAAGATGATGTGCCTGGCTGTCACAGACATTTAGAAAGCTAACTTCTCTGAGGATAGAGAAACGTATAGGAAATATGACAGGGAGCATCGAGAGATTTGTCAATGCAGCAGTCTTCCATACAACATTACCAAACAATGATTAATCAACCTCTGCATGAAGGAGCGTTTGCAGCAATGGGGCAATCAGTCTTCTCTTTGCAGCCCATTCTTTTTTGAGACAGCTCTCATTTTTTGGAAAAGTGTTGCTTGTTGTAATGGCTTAAGTCAAGGGTCTGCAATATCTAACTATAACTTAGATTATCTTTTCTGTGGCATTACCACCCTGGATCCTAATCTTTAGATATGCCATGACATGCCTGGGGTCCTCCTAGGATCCCAATAACTCTTCCCAAGACTGCAGATCAGACTGGAACTGCAGACCAATGATACATTCTTTTATATTTGAAAGTAAAGAAGATCTTCAGGCATGCTTTTTGAATGCACCAATCATGAGTCAGTCAGAGAAGAATGCATACAAGTTAGTACAATTTCTCTGTGGCCTAGTGGTTACACCTTACTCATTCAACAATCATTCTAGTTTCTTTTGTCTTTATCCCTCCCTCCCAGGCCCCATTCCACCAAAACAGAGAAGAGAAAAAGAAGGAAGGACCAAAGTATAATCAATTTGAATCACTTATTTTCATCTAAAATTTACTTCCCTAAAAAATACTTGTCCAAAAATATTTTCCCTAAAACTCTTACCTCTTGGTCCTAGTTTTGTCCTCTGGATCAACACAAGAAAAATTGGCTCTTTCTTCTCCATGATTTTTTTTTCTGGTGGTAGGAGGTAAGAACTAAGAGGAACCACTTTTTTTTAACTTCCAGTTGTGTGGGGCATTAAGAAATTAGATGGTTTGTCCATGACCATTCAAAAATATCAAAAGTCACTATCTGAAATTCATGACTTCTTGATTGCAAAGCCAAACTTCTAGCTGCTAGCAACCAAAGATTTTTTTTATTTTTTCTAAATCCTTACCTTCAACCTTAGAATCCATACTTTGTATGGGATCTAAGGCAGAAGGACAGTAAGGGCTAGGCAATGGGGGTTAATTTGCCCAAAGTCACATAGCTAAGAAGTATTTGAGGCCATTTTTGAAACCGGAACCTCTTGTCTCTGGGCTTGACTCTCTATCCACTGAGCCATTTAGCTGCCATCTTACCAAAGGTTCTTAATGAACTTTAAAAATATATACATTTTGAAGACAGGTAGGCAGCTCAGTGGACTGAAAGACGGGCCAAGAGATAGGAGGTCCTGGATTCAAATGTGGCCTCAGACACTTCCTAGCTGTGTGACCCTGAGCAAGACATTAATCCCCAGTTGCCTAGACCTTAAGACTCTTCTGCCTTGGAATCAACACACAGCATTGATTCTAAGACAGAAAGTAAAGGTTTAAATATTTATAATTATAACTAATTTTGTATAGATATACATTTCAACAACTATATTTCAATATAATTTGTTTCATTTGCAATCCTTTGTATTCATTTAAAAATATTTTGAGAAAGGATCCATAGACTTCACCAGATTGACAAAGGTGGGGTCCATGACACATACAAAAAATGTTAAAAGTCCATATACTGTGTCATGATGCCCCTCTTCTTCAATGTAAGCCTTCAAATATTTGAATATTTTTTCCAGACACTGATCTAATCAGCACAAAGAACACATCATCATTTCTATTGATCTGACTACTACTTCAGGTAAAAGTGCAGAACTTGGAGCCAGATACCCCTGAATTCAAATCTAGCCTCAGATGTTTAATTTTTAATTTAATAATTATATTATATATTTAATATATTATATGTTACATACATAGGTTTTTATATTTATGTTTATTTATTTACATTTATATGTTTATATTTATGTATAAATAATCATTTAATTAAAATGGAGATAATCATAGAATTCTTGGGATCATAGTGAGGATCCTAAAGTACTATATAAATGCCATTTTAAAAATTAGTGAAATGCAATATTGTATTAGCTTTAACTTCATAGTCTAATCATGTTATTGGCTTATGTTGAAGTTATTGTCAACTGAAAAACCTGGGTCTTTTTCACATGAATCTCTATTAAGCCAGGTCTCCCTCATCTTGTGCTAGTATAGTCATTTTCTTTTTACACTAAGACAGGACTTTGTGCTTCTCCCTATTAAATTTCACGTGCTAGATTCAGCCCATCACATGGCCCAGCCCATCAAAATCTTTTTGAATCCTGATTCTGTCATCCAGAGCATCAGGTCTCTCTCCTAGGTCTCTCTCATGTCATCCAAAAATGTGATAAGCTCACATGCCATTTATGTTACATAGCTGGAGCACAGCTGTTGGCAGCAGAATGGACTTAGTGGGTCTAGCCTGGTGGATATGAGAAGGGAGTTATGATCTCTTTTTCCCTCATAAGTAAGTTGTCCATGACATTCTAGCCTTCAAGGGAAACATTTCCCATGTGACCTCTTTTAGCAATCTTAACTAGGTCTTAAAACAAAGACTTCACACACTCTGTTGTAAGAAAGTTTATATGTCTTCCCAAGATGTTTCACCTTATAGAGTCAGAATTATATTCAATAAAAATATTAATGATGAAATATCAGTAAGAGCTTTGCATTTTAACCTTAATGCTGGATGTCTGGGCTTGATACAAAAATTATATAAATCACAGCTTATAAAATGGACTTAATCATGATGGGCTATCTCAAAAGACAGCCTTCAGGAATATTACAAATGAGTAAAAATAGCATAATTACCTAGCATTGTACATTTTACAAAGCACTTTACTTATAATAGGTCTGTGAGATAGGTACTAAAAATATTACTATTCTAACTTTAGGAATGTGTAAATTAAGGACCAGAAAGGTTAATTGGAATGTCCAGTATCATACAGTACAAAAGGGTGAACCAGGATTGAACTCGGGGAGTCAGACTCCTAAACTTTGGTTCTTTCAAGTAAACCATGAAAGAATTGCATTAATATACAGTGATTTAATTTACAACAATTTACATATAATGTGCCATATAAAGCCAAAACTAAGAGTCTTCATGATATAGTTAATAGAGAATTAGTCTTGGAGTCAGGAAGAACTGGGCATGAGTTCTATATCTCACCACTTACCCTTTCAAGGTTGTGGACAATTCTCTAAACTCATAAACTAGAGGGGGATTCTTGATCTGCTTTCAAGATGCTGATATATGTCAATTAAGGCGGTTTCCACCAGGAGTTCCTTTCAGCAAAATGTGACTATATATCCAACTGAAAAAGCGGAATGGGGTGGGAAGAGTTGCACAAGTAATGCTTCCTTTCCCTTCATCCCATTTTCCTGCCTCAAATATTGGCACAAAGGAAGACTGTGTTGGAGACTAATGTTACACAGTTACATCAGTCTTATAGGACCATGGATAGGCAGGATCTATCAATCAACCAACAAGGCAATAAACATTTATTAAGCACTTACATGTTCTAGGCATTAGGCTAAGTACTGGGGATACAAAGACAGAGAATGAAACAGTATTTTCAAGGAGCTTTTGTTCAATTAGAGGAGGCAAAAAATGCAAATACACATATAAACAACAAGTATATATAATGCAAATATATTTGTCAATATATAAATATAAAATACATGATGTAAATATAAATTTAATAATAAACATGTTAAAAACAAAATAAATATAAAATTTGTCAATACACAATATATAATTATAAAAAGTTATGTAATGTAAATATAATAAGATAAACTCAATGTAGTCATGAAGGAAGGATGCTAGCAACTTAATGGTCTGAACAGTCTTCATGTAAAATGTTGTACTGGATTTAGATCTTAAATCTTAAAAAAACAGATTTTATGAGGTATACTTGAAAAGAGAGAACATTATAGGCAAGGGGATTCCGGTGCAAAAGTGTAGATGTGGAAGATGGAGGCCTATGTGGGAAGAACAGAGAGAAGATCAGTTTGGCACAGTAATGGAGTGTGGAAGGAAAAAATATAAACCAAAGGTCAAAGTATAAGTTTGTCTCAAATTGTGAAGAACTTTAGAAGCTAAAAAACAAATTTGTACATTACTCTAGAGACAAGAGGAAGTCAAGAATTAAGAGGCAGCTGGTAATATAATGGATTTTGAGCTAGGACTAGAGTCAAGGTAGACCTGAATTCAAATCCTATCTCAGACATTTACTAGTTGTGTGACCCTTGGCAAGTTATTTAACTTCTGTTTGACTCCATTTCTATAATAATAGTACCACTTACCTTGTATGTGTGTATATATGTATATACATATATATATAGATAGATAGAGAGAGAGAGAGAGAGATTAAAGAAAGAAAGAAGGAAAGAGAGAGAGAAAGAAAGAGAGAAAAAGAAAGAAAGAAAGAAAGAAAGAAAGAAAGAAAGAAAGAAAGAAAGAAAG